>NC_056597.1:24094098-24109098 GCF_018340385.1 Cyprinus carpio | reverse complement strand
ATGCAGTGCTGGGGAACGTTACTTTTAAAAGCAATGCATTACAATACTGCGTTACTCCCTAAAGAAGTAACGAATTATGTTACGTAGTTACTTTCTATGGAAAGTAATGCATTCTGTTACTTTTGCGTTACTTTTCAAATCTGGGCAGGGCTTGCTTGTTTGTATTTAATATAAAAAGTTTTATTTTTGGCAAATGTAAAAGCCCTAATAGGGCTTTAGGAAAAGTAAATTCATGTCTGTATAACAGAACGCAGAAGAAGAAAGATCAACACTCTTCAGCAATAAAAAAAAGAAGAACAAATGTTAGTTTATCCAGAGTAATTTTTGCTTATTAGTATGGTTGAGTTGGATCATCGAAGCTCAGCGGCAAAGACACTGATTAATAAAATGGGATTAAATACATAAAGAATATTTGCATTATTTAACACATTTAATTATTGCAGGTTTGCATCATACTCTGAGTTGCATTTCACAGTTTTTATTCATTTTGAGGAACACTGAATCTGTTTTTTTTTTTTGATGAGATGAATTAATGCATGTTCTAGAACTAAAGTAACATCTTACGATTTCTCTCAACATAAGCACAGAACAGATTTCAATCAATAAATGGGGAAAAAGTAACTGGTGTTACCCTAACTACTTTACTAGTAACTTGAAAAAAGTAATCTGATTACGTCACTCTCATTACTTGTAATGTGTTTCCCCAACACTGCACTAATGTTTGTTCATTAGTATCTAAGAACACAGTAAAAATTGTGAAATATTATTACAATTTAAGCTAGCTGTTTTCTGTGTGAATCTCTGTTATTGTGTAATGTATTTCTGTGATGTGCAGCTGTATTTTCAGCATCATTACTCCAGTCTTCAGTGTCACATGATCTTCAGAAATCATTCTGATTAGCTGCTGAAGTGTTGTGTGTGTGTGTGTGTGTGTGTGTGTGTGTGTGTGTGTGTGTAGATCTCGGTGGAGGAGCTGATGGGAAGCGTCAGTGTGAAGATCAATAAAGAAGCCGTCATGAGCATCAGCAGTCCTGAGAGGCTCTTCAGCCCCGTCAACAACAAACTAGAGACTAAACTGTACATCGCCGGCCTTCCTAATCGCAACGAGAGCCTCGTCAAACCGGTCAGTGATCAAACACACAGTAAACCACACCTTTTAATCCAATGAAGATTTACAAAACTGCAAAAATCAAAACATTGTTTTTTATTTTTTAACATTATATTACTTAGATATGTTATATTTTTATTATTTTTCTTATTTTTATATTTTTATATTATTTTTATCAATTAAACTCAAATGTATTTATTTTTATTTATAAATTTTTTGTATTGCATTGCATTTGAATTTGATTTGTTTTTAATGACATCAAAATAATGCAAATCTTAATTTTCTTTAAGCAGAATGTCATTTTTTGTTTGCTTATGATTTTGGAGTGAAATATGAGCTGCTTATGTTCTTGATTGTTTTCGTGATTTCAGTATCATTGAGATAATATTGTTTTTATTTTATTTACTTTACTCAAGTAAATTTAAAAAGTATATGTACTTTATCAGTGTTTTCTTTGGAAAAATTTTACTTTACTACATTTCAAAGTATAATGTCATGTTTTTACTGCACTACATTTCATAAATAAAAGTTGTTGTTTTTTGTTTTTTTACATTTAAACTTTGAATTACTTTTACTAAAAAGTACTAGATTTCTAATGTAATTAAGTATTAAATAAAACGTTGTGCAGTAAAAAGTATAATATTATGCTTTGTTAGTTAACACTGATAAAGCTCAGACATTTGAAAAGTACTTTTAAAGCAAAGTAAAGTAATTGTGCAATTATATATGTAGATGCCTCATTAGCGACTGTTTCTAAAATAGTAGTAAAAATACTTCACTACTGTCCGCCTCTGTTCATATACTATAATAATGCATTTAAAATTTCATAGGTAACACTTTATTTTAAGGTGTCTTTGTTACACGTTACATGCACTTACTATTATAATAACAATAATCCAAACCATAACCCTAACTATATAGTTACTTAATATCACTCAGTACCTAAATGTATAATTACACTGTAACACCTTAAAATAAAGTGTAACCCTTTCATATGTCATCTGTGTCCCTGCAGCACAGAAGCAGTCATCAGTAGCACAGGTATATTTGTAGCAATAGACAACAATACATTGTATTATGTCTCAAAATTATACATTTCTCTTTTATGACAAAAATCATTAGGATATTAAGTAAAGATCATGTTCCATGAAGATATTTTGTACATTTCCTACTGTAAATATATCAAAACTTAATTTTTGATTAGTAATATGCATTGCTAAGAACTTCATTTGAACAACTTTAAAGGTGATTTTCTCAATATTTAGATTTTTTTGCACCCTCAGATTCCAGATTTTCAAATATTGTCCTCCTAACAAACCACACATCAATGGAGAGATTATTTATTAATCTTTCAGATGATGTATAAATATCAAATTAAAAAAATTGACCCTTTATGACTGGTTTTGTGCTCCAGGGTCATGTTTTTAGTATTAAAACGGTTCATGGTTTTGAGTGGTTTGAGGTTTGCTCCAGCGTGTGTTGGTGATGTGTGTTGTGTTTGTCGGCTGTGGATCAGATCAACCCGAGGCTGGACGGCTGCATCCACGGCTGGAATCTGATGAATCAGGGAGCGTCTGGAGTGAAGGAGGTGATTCAGGAGAAGAAGAGCAAGCACTGTTACATGAATGTGGAGAAAGGCTCGTTCTTCAGCGGCGGAGGCCTGGCGCTCTTCAACATCGACTACAGTGAGTTCAGATCCGTCGCTGGAACGTTCTCACAGAAATACAATTAAAGAGCGTCTGAGACACATCTGTTAGCACTGAAGATTCAGTCTGAACTCGGATGGCTTGTATTTTTGCACATTGTATAAGTTAAGGTCATATCCCTTTAATGACAGTCGGCAGCATGTTTAGTTCTGTCCTTTAAGAGCTGCACACATCCGTTTTTCTCTTCAATTTGATATATTTGACTCTTGATCGAATATAAGCTCCATTTGCTTTTTTCTGAATACAACTCTTCTTCTAGTGACTGTAATTTTGCTGAACTTTATGGTGATTCTTGAGTATTAACTGCCAAAGAATTTATTTCCACAATCATTTCCCTTTGTTTCTGTTTTCAGTTGCTATTTGTTTGACCTTAAATTTAAACCATTCCCATTTAAGTTAGACATATCTAACTGTTCAATTTCCTCAATGAGAGCCAACACCAATCATTCTTTGAAATTCTTAAAGAAGAGAGTTGAGGTCTCTTAAAGACTCATAAGGACAGAGAAACCATACAGTGATCTGTAAGTGAGGCAGCTGTAATTTTACATTCTCAGACAATTTCTTGTTAATTAATCTTGGACATTATCCATTTCCTGAGGGGTTAAACCATGTATGCAGAAAACTGTTTGGGGTAGATACCCTCCAGTAATCTACTACATTTACAGTTTTACAGAAATTTAATATAGTATCACACAGAATGTAAACCTCTTTGAGGTCTCCCATGAATCACTCACTCTCTATTATCACATTTTCTCCCTTATAGCTCCCCCCCCCATTCATTAACCAAATTACCAACATTTCTCTATTTGCCACTTTGTTATTATAACCATAAATACAAAAGAATATTTAACATTTGTCCTGAATTTCTACTGCTATCTTTAACCAGTGGCCTTCTGTGTCTCCTTTATGAACAATTACAAAGCCTTTAAATCTGTTAAATAATCGTGTGTGTGTGTGTGTGTGTGTGTGTGTGTGTGTGTGTGTGTTTCTCAGGCAGGATGGCTCTCTGGACGCTGGATGTTGTGATGAGCATCCGTCCGTCCAGCAGCACTGGAGTGTTGTTTGCTCTGGTCAGCAATGGCTCCGTCCCGCTCTCTGTTGCCGTGGTGACGCGACGACAGGATGATGCAGTAAAAAGGGTTGGGTATCGTTTGAATTTTATCAATTCCCATTCTGCTTATCGATTCCCAGTTTCCATTCCAATGTGGTTAAAAAGATTAATTCAAACATTTAGATATCAAATATATATGTGTCCCTGGAGCACAAAACCAGTCATAAGGCTCAATGTTTACTGATTTATGCATCATCTGAAAGCTGAATAAATAATCTCTCCATTGATGTCTGGTTTGTTAGGAGGACAATATTTGAAAATCTGGAATCTGAGGGAGCAAAAAAAACAAAATACTGAGAAAATCATCTTTAAAGTTGTTCAAATGAAGTTCTTAGCAATGCATATTACTAATAAAAAAAATGAAGTTTTGATATATTTACGGTAGGACATTTACTAAATATCTTCTTCATGGAACATGATCTTTACTTAATATCCTAATGATTTTTGTCATAAAAGAGAAATGTATAATTGTGACTCATACAATGTATTGTTGTCTATTGCTACAAATATACCTGTGCTACTGATGACTGCTTCTGTGCTGCAGGGTCTCTTTTTGCAAAACATTTAATTGCTGCTGAATACCGTGAACAAAAATCGGTCAGCTACATAAAACTGGACTCGATTAAGAGCTGTTTGTTTGCGAAATAGAGCCGCGTTATTCTGGATAAACTGAGACTTTAGTTTTTTATAATGGAGGTTGTAGTTATCTCATAATTCTGAAGAAAAAATATTAGACAACTAAACAAAATCTCATGGAATTAATGAATGAAATGATTCAATGACTCACTCAAGATTTACTCGTATCATTACTGGGTGAATCAGTGTTTTGAATGAATCTCTTGAATGAATGATTCAAAGACAAATACATTTTTAACAGCCACCTAAAAAAATTATGCTCACACAGGAATTGTTTACAACAAGTATCCGATTCCAGACATTAAAGGCCCGTGCACACCAAGGAAGATAACTATAAAAATAACAATTAAGATATACCGAAGGATTAACAGCCAATCAGAATCCATCCTGCTATAACGAGCTAAAGAATTTAAAGCGGCAGACATGCGACAGACGATATCGTCCGCTGGTGTGGATGCTAATATCTTTATCTTTATAGTTCTTGGTGTGAACGGGGCTTAAGTATCCGGTTCCGGAGCTGAAATCTCTGGCTGTGTTTCCAGGACCTGCAGGTGTTTGTGGATGGCGTGTGTGTAGTGACGCTGCAGTCTCTGATGCTGTGTAAGCCGGAGCGGATGCTGGTGGAGATGAGAGCATCAGCCGACGGGATCCAGGTCACGGCAAACTCCTCCAGCGTGTCTTACAGCGACTCCGAGACGCTCAGCGCGGCACTAACCAGACTCTCCAGCGCCATGCAGGCTCCCGTCCACACATACATCGGAGGACTGCCAGGTCTCTCAGCTTCTTCAGTTTTAGTCTGATTTCTGTGTTGACAGTCTGACAGTGTTGGGGGTAATGCATTGCAAGTAACTCGAGTTACGTAATCAGATTACTTTTTTTAAGTAACTTGTAAAGTAACGCATTACTTTTTAATTACTGTAACAACAAAATATCTGAGTTACTTTTTTAAATAAGTAACACTAGTTACTTTGTTTCCATGTATTGAGTGACAGCTCTGGTGTTGCCATGGTGACAGAGATCAGGAGTAAGTGCAGAGTGTTGTGTGTGAACATGAGCTTACTGTAGTTCTAGACTAAATATGAACACAAAAACAGAATCAGTATTCTTCAAAATGAATAAAGAACAGTAAAATGCAAACTCAGAATATTATACAAACCTGCAATAGTTAGATATGTGAAATAAGACAAACTAATAACTTAATAAACAATGTTGGGTAAGTTACTCAAAAAAAGTAATCCACCACAAATTACTTCTTTAAAATTGTAATTTGATTACATTATTGATTACTGCATTTAAAAAGTAATCCGATTACTAATTACTTTACTTTAAAGTTACTTGCAAGTTTACTTTACTTTTTAACAAACCTAAAAAATACACTACAAATTGAAGCTCTTTCTGTAATTTAATATTGACTGAAAAAATACATAAGTATCAAAACAGCTACTTGAATGATCACTTGCGTATTTTCCAGATAACAGCAAAACAAACTTGAAATGTCCAGTCATTTTGGATCCTACAGATAAGAGTAATACATTATTTGAAACTGTAAAAGGTCTACTTTTATTTGTATACACTCGCAGTATCAACAAAACATTGTGCTTTTGTAAAATAAAGAAAACAAACAGGGTGTGCTTTCTGCCGTCTCAATCTCCGCAAATATTTTTCTAAAAACGCCTCAATAAAATGAACGAAGACTCAGCGAATGCTTGACACACAGACGTGAGAAATATATCTAAAGAAACCTTGAGGTGTCTGTTTTTAAAATGTCAAGTAATCTGTATGAAATCAACGAGAGGTACAGTCTTTCCTGCCTGAACTTATTATCTGTAATGTGGTCACACCCACGCAGTGCACACTATTCATACGATAATCATCCACGTAAGACACGTGAAAACTCCCACATCACCTGCGTAAACAAAGCGTGAAGTTTCATCAAGTTTATCTAGGATACTTTTCATTTTTGCTTGATCCAGCATGTAGGTCTCTTTTTTTTACACTTATATTAGTGTTATTGTAACATAAACTTGTACGCATTTACTAGTTGAACTTTTCCCAAACTATAATGCCAAACTAAAATATGTGAAATCGAGTGCAACATTTTGAAATATGTTGCACTAATGTTTCATTGCATCTAAATGTTTAATGACTGCATTTTAGCTTGCATTCTCCGATGATTTATTGACAAAACATGATTTTAAAATGCCTTTTCCTAACACTGCATTTGTAACTTAAGCAACATAATTTTATTGACATTAGTAACTAATCAAATTACAAAAATGTAAAATGTAACGCATTACTCTGCTGTGTTATCAGGAAAGTAATTTGAATAGTTACTGTGTAACACGTTATACCCAACTCTGCTAATAAGCAAAAATGACACATTTGTGTTTAATTTGTGTTATTGCTGAATAGTGTTGCACTTTCTTCTCCTGCGTCATATTCTTCATGTGATTTGTCTACACACATCGTTTCTTATCATCATGTAACCATGATGATATCAGGACAGTTTTTCTATCGCAATATCACCATATTGATAATATCATTACATCCCTATCATATACAGATAGGATGCCTTGAGGGTGAGTAAAACATGGGCTAATTTTGATGATTTGTTGTCTGTGTGCAGATCTGCCGCTGTCCGTGTCTCCGGTCTCGGCCTTCTACCACGGCTGTCTGGAGATCAGTGTGAACGGACAGCAGCTGGACTTCGACGAGGCCGTCAGTAAAGACAACAGCATCAAGTCTCACTCCTGTCCTCCCGTCTCCGCCCCGGACCCAGCCGCTCTAGACAGGAAGTGACATCACCGCCTGAGCCGCTGCGTCGGTCTGCGAGTTCCTGTCAGACACATGATTCGGGGTTCTTTGTGTTTTTAATTGATCCGCTCATTAGTCGACTGATGACTAAACTGTGAAGGAGCTTGAGAAGCTCGTGAGACGCCTCTCGTATTCACTGCAGTGTTTTTATTGTTGTTGTGTATCTTTAACCAGGTTTTTACTCTCACTACAGCGCGTCTGTTTGGATCTTGTATATAACACACTAATCTGAATGTGATGTGAATATGTTTAGCTGGATATTGAACATTAGTGACGCATTAATTATTGTAATAAAACATGAAAATGCAGCTTGTTGTTGTCATGGAAACTCAAATCTCACCTTCTTAGACACAAATGAGTGTTTAACTGTTTAATTAATTACCGCTTAACTTTGACTTATACAGTGTGTGGTCCTGAGGAAAACCAGGAATTATGAAATCAGTTTTACTATAAGCTGCCATTAGTTAATGTTAGTTATGCAAAGTGAACAATCTGTGACAGTATTTATTCATCTTTGCTAATGTTAGTTAATAAAAATACAGCTCTTTATTGTTATGTCATGTCAGCTCAGGTCCATTAAACATTAAAATAAATGTGTATCTGTTAATATGAATGTACTGCTAGTTCAAAT
Organism: Cyprinus carpio; assembly: GCF_018340385.1. Taxonomy (NCBI): domain Eukaryota; kingdom Metazoa; phylum Chordata; class Actinopteri; order Cypriniformes; family Cyprinidae; genus Cyprinus; species Cyprinus carpio. The sequence continues at coordinate 24,101,092 of NC_056597.1, read as the reverse complement.
GAGCAATAAACAGGATTAATAAATGCTTCAGAAGTATTTTCCATAAATAAATGCCTCTTTCATTCATTCAAGTGTTTTTTAATTGCGAATGTATCAGGTCTGTAAAATCATGAAAATTTCAATGGTCTATATTGCTCTACTTATGCTATTTTGTATCTAGTTCTATATATTCTATGCTGCAAAATCTAGTTTTATTTCTATAATATTTCTATACTTCCATATCTATTTCCATTTTTTGTACTTTTATATCTAGTTCTATTTATGTATTTTTCTATATTCTGTTTATATTTTTATATCTACAGTAGCTCTATTTATGTATTTTTCTATATTTTTATATTTAGTTCTATTTTTGTATATTTCTACAATTTATCTGCTTCTATTTCTATATTTTTCTACACTTCTATATGTAGTTGTTTCTATATTTATTCTACATTTATATTTCTACACCTATTTCTATATTTTGTTCTATGCTTCTATATCTAGTTATATATATATATATATATATACAGTATATTGTAGTGGTAAACCCAAAATAAAAAAAAATCACCTGCACTGCGTCGGAGGATCTGTGAAGACAGGCCAATCCTCGACCCGAATTAAGGCCTCACTGATGCTGACTGCTGCCCAATAACCATAAGACTGAAAATAAAAGACAGAAAGCCTTTTTGCGGTCAGGAGATCATGACCGTGTGTCTGCCTGCAGGACAATGACATGAAAGCCATATTTTTGCACAGATTTGAACTTTTTAAGACTGGTCTTAAACTTTTGATAAACAGCCTGTTTGAGTTTAAATGCAGTTTTCAATAAATTGCTTATTCTCAATTTTTATCTCTTGTTCCTGTTTCTTCTTTTTTGCATTTTGAAGCAGTACTTACAACCTGGTTATGATCCACCAGCGCAAAATGTGAATACTTTTAATGTTTTCCCTGGTCTTAAGATTTTGTTCAGGAGTATTTACACTACGGGTCAATAGTTTGGGGTCAGTAAGACTTGTAATGTTTTTAAAGAAGTCTCTTCTGCTCGTCAAGGCTGCATTTATTTGACCAAAAATACAGAGAAAAAAACAGTAATCTTGCAAAATGTTATTACAATATAAAATAATGGTTTCTATTTTAATATCCTTTAAAATATAATTTATTTCTGTGATGCGCAGCTGAATTTCCATCATCATTAATCCAGTATAAAGTGTCACATGATCTTCAGAAATCATTCTAATATGATGATTTATTATCAGAAAAATCAAAAATAACACCACCAAATAAAAATATAAACAAACTCTGATACTTTTTTTCAGGATTCTTTGATGAATAAAAATTTAAAAAGAACAGCATTTATTCAAAATATAAATCTTTTCTAACAATATAAATCTTTGCTATCACTTCTTAACAATTTAACACTGAATAAAAGTTTTAATTTCTTTCAAAAAAAGAAAGAATAGAAATGTACTGACCCCAAACTTCTGAACTGTAGTATATATTGTTAGAAAAGATTTATAATTTGAATAAATGCTCTTCTTTTTAACTTTTTATTCACCAAAGAATCCTGAAAAAAAGTATCACAGTTTCCAAAAAAATATTAAGTTTCCAGCACTGATAATAAATCATCATATTAGAATGATTTCTGAAGATCATGTGACACTGAAGACTGGAGTAATGATGCTGAAAATACAGCTGCACATCACAGAAATACATTACACTTTAACAGAGATTAAAATAGAAAAAACTTTATTTTACATCATAAATATATTTCACAATATTATTTTTTCCTGCATTTTTGATCAAATAAATGCAGCCTTGATGCACAGAAGAAATTCCTGTTAAAAACATGAAAAATCGTTCTGATCCCAAACTTTTGACCGGTAGTGTATATACAGTATATGCCTATATGTTTCATGTTTCTATCTGTTTTGTATTTAGTTTGTTTGCAGGTCTCTGTGAGTGTAATCTTTATACTTTAAAGAATGCTAGTCTGGTAATCTGACATGACTGTAAAATCCTGTAAATGCATTTCCCTGAAGGATTGGAATGCTGTTATTAATAGAAATGCTCTACTTTTGACTCCTTTATTTAGTCCTTTTTTAAGGTGGACGAGTAAAACGTTTCCATGTGACAGAGCTGAATCACTGCACACTAGATCTGCGTTTCTCATGATGTTTCTGATATACAGTGTGTTTTACAGATGGACACGAGTGACCTGACCTCAGTGTTGTGTAAAGAAACAGACGGGAAACAGGAGGGAAGAAGAGAAGAAAAACACTGGCTCTGAAAAACAAGAGGAGAGTGTGTGTGTGTGTGTGTGTGTGTGTGTGTGTGTGTGTGTGTGTGTGTGAGTGAGTGAGGTAAACACTGAGAAAACAGCAGCAGGAGAAGAATATAACCTCACATTTGAGCCGTAAGAACACAGTCTGTCAAACCAACAAACGTTCTGATTAGAATGTAGGTCTGCTCCACTGAAACTCTCTCTCTATCACTGCCTGACCAACACAAACTTCACAAATCAACATTCAGAAAACACGTATTCTGATGTTTTTAAATGCTTGTATCTTAATATAACGACAATGGCTCTGTGAAGACCTCATGAAGCAGATGTTAACCCTGAATAAAATCACATTTTTAAAAAATAAAACGGGCAATTGAACCTTCAGATCAAATAAAAAAAAATATTGTGTTTGTTTTGTACTATATTTCATAGATCAGGGTTTTATGACTCATATAGTCTGATATACTGAGCATATGGAGGAAAAACAGCTCAGTGTTATTCAGTGACATAAACTTATCTGATACTCACATTTGAACATGATTTTTCTACAGAGTTATGATCAAATCCATGATGAGCAGACACTTAAAGGAACAGTTCCCCTGAAATGGAAAGTTCTGCCATCCTTCCCTCACATGACTCTGTCTTCTGTCAAACTCAGCAGATGTTCCACTGGAAATGTCTCGCTCTCAGATCTCACAATTTAGATCAACCAGTCCCACCCAGAAGCCATCATCACAGGTAGAAAGAACTCAAAAGTGCCGTGATGGGAAACCACTCGATTGCGACACACTTTAGAGCTCGATGCTTCAGAATATGATTGTGATCATGCATTCAGTGTATACACTAATACTGTGCATTTTTTCATTTACCCACACTGATAGACATTCCTGTAATTTCTACAGTTATTTACTGTAATACTGCAAAATTCACTTTACCCTAAATAACTTTAATACCCTTTGCATCATGGGAATTTTCAGTGACATCAAACCCCACATACGGTTACTTACTGTATTTTTTAAAATTGCTGTATACTACTGTATTTGCCGTAACGGCCTCTTTGGCGACATTCTATTGAGGTTGCTTTATTTTCCTCATTTCTCACATTTGGATTGACAAGATTTGACTTACATCATTTCTACAACGCCACAATCACTTGGGACTGACTACACTGGATGTTACATCGCTTGTAATGATCGGAAAATCCATTTGTCCTTCGTGTCAGAAACACATCTGTACGTCAGAAATATACTGAGGCATCCAGTGTAGATAGTATAATGGGTTCTATGGTGTTGTGTAGTTATAAGTGCATTATCTGTCTATTTAAAGTGCAGTTAATGTTAATTGGGACGCACATAATAGTTTTAGGGCTAGGGTTAATCTTGTAAGGTTTAACAGCTAGACGCATTGATCTGAATATGCTCATGCGTAAATGAGATTTCAATCAAATTCAGTCTGTCTTTAAAACTCAACGGCTCTACCCTAGTAAAAAAAGTCATATTTAAAATACATTTAAGTATAGTTCATATCTATTAACATATTTACTGACAGATAACTCGAGACTTAAAAAAAAATATATAGTTTAACTTTATTTGGAGTACCACTTGTGCACAATACACACTTTTTAATATTAGTTCTAAAATGTGTTTTAATGTCACTTTTGATGAGAATTGTATGATCTTTGAATAATATCGGTCTTTAAATGCAAGATATTTGAAGTGTACCTGCAATAGTTCTACTTTAGCACAATCAAATACACTAAGCATACAGTGTATCTTTAATTGTACTTAAGTTCAAAATTAGTTGTTCCAATTGAGCAGACTTTGAGTATAGCTACCAGTTTAGTATAGGCCTATTAAAAGTACAATTGCAGGGCATTTATATGCATGAAATAATTGTATTTCAGATACATTTAAGTATATTTATTTTTCACCAGGGTAGACCCCATTCGCTGTCATTGTATGACGCAGAGCAGCCTGAACATTCTGCTGAGCTTCTCCTTTTGTGTTGCACTGAAACAGAAAGTCGCACAGGCTCTGAAGGACACGACGAGGCCAAGTGAATGACATTAGTGTTCTTTCTTTGGGCGATCTGTCGCTTTAAATGGATCTTTTCCCAGCGCTTGTGTAGAATGTACTGCAGTGATCTGCTATTGCGGAGGAAAACTCTGCATAGGGAACTCCCTGCCGCCGCAACTTTCACCAATAACCCGACGAATCTGCTGCTCACGATTAGAGAGAGAGAGAGAGAGAGAGAGAGAGAGAGAGAGAGAGAGAGAGAGAGAGAGAGAGAGGAGGGTTGAATGTGCTGCAGGAACGCTCGTGTTCTGCTCTGAATGTGGCGGATCAGTGCAGGATTCTGATCCAGAACGAGCGAAAGTTTGACGCAGAAGCAACATGAGAGAGTCAGTGTGGATCTGCTGCTTCGTGCTGCTGTGTATCGGCTGCTCCTCACAGGGTAAGTACCCCAAGCGAGCCCTTGTTCCCCTGCACTGACCACTAACTAGTGCGATCAGCAGAAGTTGAGAGTTTCTGCTGTTTTCAGTGTCCGTGTCTCCGAAGGAGGCCAGCGAGTTCCTCCGCAGACACCGGAGAGCGAACAAGGTGTTCGAGGAGACCAAGCAGGGTCATCTGGAGAGGGAGTGTGTGGAGGAGAAGTGCACTAAAGAGGAGGCGAGAGAAGTCTTTGAGAATGACCCTGAGACGGTAAGAGTAATGCTAACTAACTAGTGTGCGCTACTGCCCTGGATGCTCTGGATTCCAGCTTGATGTTTCAACCTCATCAACCTGTGATGATTCTGTGCCGCTCCCTAGTTAGTGTGCACTCAGTGATGCTCACTAACTAACTAGCGCTGCCGCGATTAATCGGTTTAGTCGATGCATTCGACTCCAGTTTATTTTTGATGTGATCTTTTATCCTCATCTTCTTCTTCTATAAAAATAGTGTCGTTCCCTAGTTAGTGTGCACTCAGTGATGCTCACTAACTAACTAGCGCTGCCGCGATTAATCGGTTTAGTCGATGCATTCGACTCAGCTTAATTTTAATGTGATCTTTCATCCTCATCATCCTCTTCTGTAATGATAGTGTCGATCTCTAGTTAGTGTGCACTTGATGATTCTCCCTAACTAACTAATAACTAATTGGCTAGCATTCCCTGGTGCCCCGATTAATCGGTTTTAGTCAATGCATTCATCTTATTTTTGATGTGATCTTTCATCCTCATTCGTCCTCTTCTGTGTCTATCCCTAGTTAGTGTGCACTCGATGATGCTCACTAACTAAATAGCGCTACCGCGATTAATCGGTTCAGTCCATGCATTTGACTCAGCTTAATTTGAATGTGATCTTTCATCCTCATCATCCTCTTCTGTATTGATAGTGTTGATCCCTAGTTAGTGTGTACTTGATGATGTTCACTAACTAGCGCTGACGCGATTAATCGGTTTAGTACATGTTCTGCATTCCAGCTGATGTTTGATGTGGTCTTTCATACTCATAGTAATAGTGCCGCTTCCTAGTTAGTATGCACTTGAAGGTGCTCACTAACTATTTAATTAACTAGTGTGCACTGCTGCCACAATTAATCTACACGTTTAGTCTACATACTGAATTCCAGCTGATGTTTGATGTGATCTCAGCATCTCATAGTGCTGCTCTCTAGTTAGTGTGCCTTCGGTGATGCTCACTAACTATCAAGCGTGCTTCTGCAGTGATAGATCATTTTAATCAATGCTCTGGATTCCAGCTTTTGTTTGATGCACTCTTTCATGATGATTCTGTGCTGCTCCTTAGTGTGCACTATATAGTCTGTAGCAGGGCTGCAGTTGTCCATTTGACCGGGAGACTGTCCCATTTATAAAGCATGTATTATCAGTTAAATAAAGTGGTTGTAAGCTCAATAGAACTCATGCATAATCATAAACCCTAAATATAATCGACAGACTGACTGTCTGTGCCAAACTACATACTGAGTTGTAAGTTTGTACTTTGAAAATGTAACAAAAACATGATACGAATGTGAAATATGAGTTCTTTCCATCAGAGCATCCTGCACTGATGCTGTTATTACTGTCATGGTCAGGAACACTGCAGGAACATGATTCCTCAAACACAGACTGCTCTCCTCTGGGAGATCGTATGCAAATGAGCCGCTCTGTGTGCCTTCTGATTGGTCCCTGAGGGGCGTGTCCCGGCTGTGACTGACAGCTGAGCCTGGAATGTGTTTTTGATACAGAATGAATTCCAGTGTGGCGGCGCATGTCTGACGCGTCTCATGAATGTGCTGCTCAGATTTAATCCTGTTTGCTCTTTAAATAAGGATTGGGAATGTTTAGGAAGCATGAAAGATTATGACGCCCCGATACTTTCTATTATTAACTGGATTCCACTTTAGCTGCAGAGTGCAGACGCATGCCTACACTGCAAAAAATGATTTTCTTCCTTAGTATTTTTGTCTTGTTTTCTTGTATAAATATCTACACATTCTGGAATTAAGATGCATTTACTTAAGTAGAATGACTTATATTTTGTCTTCTTTCCTGAAAAGAAAAAAAAATCTAAATTTTGTTAGTTTTTGCTTAAAACAAGTAAAAATATCTGCCAGTGGGGTAAGAAAATAATCTTGTTTAGCTTTTGAATTAAGATTATTGAAATGCATCCTGATTCCAGGCTAATTTATACTAGAAAATGGGACATAAATATTTTTTGCAGTGTCTCCCCTAGTAAAAAATAAATATA
>NC_056597.1:23954098-24091598 GCF_018340385.1 Cyprinus carpio | reverse complement strand
CATCCGTCCATCCATCCATTCATTCATTCATTCATTCAGTCATCCATCATCCATCCATTCATCCATCCATCCATCCATTCAGTCATCCATCATCCATCCATTCATCCATCCATCCATCCATATCTTTTTATCCATCTCATCAACTAACCAACCAACCCATCAACAAACCCATCCATCCATTCAGTCATCCATCATCCATCCATTCATCCATTCATCCATCCATCCATTCATCCATCCATTCATCTATCCATTCATCCATCCATTCATCCATCATCCATTCATTCATCCATTCATCCATCCATTCATCTATCCATTCATCCATTCATCCATCCATTCATCCATCCAGCAGTCAAATGTTTTTGAACAGTAAGGTTTTATTGTTTCTTAAAGAAGTCTCTTCTGCTCATCAAGCCTGCATTTATTTAATCCAAAGTACAGCAAAAGCTTTACATTGTGAAATATTTTTACTATTTCAAATAACCGTTTTCTATGTGAATATTTCTGTGATGTGCAGCTGTATTTTCAGCATCATTACTCCAGTCTTCAGTGTCACATGATCTTCAGAAATCATTCTAATATGATGATTTGCTGCTCAAGAAACATTTCTGATTATAATAATCAATATTTAAAACAGTTTAGTACTTTTTTCAGGATTCTTTGATGGATAGAAAGATCCAAAGATCAGCATTTATCTGAAATAAAAACATTATACACTATATCATTCAAAAGCTTCTTTTTTTTTGATAAAGTAATTATAGAAATTAATACTTTTATTAAGCAAGGATGCTTTAAATTGATCAAAAGTGAGGATAAAGACATTTATAATGTTACAAAATATTCCTATTCTAGATAAATGCTGTTCTTCTGAACTTTGTATTCATCAGAGAAACCTGGAAAAAATATACTCAGCTGTTTTCAACATAATAATAATAATTATGATAATAAATGTTTTTTTAAGCAGCAAATCAGAATATTAGAATGATTTCTGAAGGATCATGTGACATTTATTACTATTATGTTGAAAACAGCTGAGTAGAATTTTTTTTTTGTTTTTTTTTAATGAATAGAAAGCACAAAAGAGCAACATTTATCTGAAATAAAAATATTTTGTAACATTAAAAATGTCTTTATCATCACTTTTAATTTTTAATTTAAAGAAACCTGAAAAAAATTCTTAACTGTTTTAAATATTGATCTAATATGCAAATCATCATATTAGAGTGATTTCTGAAGATCATGTGACACTGAAGACTGGAGTAATGATGCTGAAAATACAGCTGCACATAGAAAGCAGTTATTTTAAATAGTAAAAATATTTCACAATATTACTGCTTTTGCTGTATTTTGAATCAAATAAACACAGGCTTGGTGAGCAGAAGAGACTTCTTTAAAAAACTTTAAAAATCTTCCTGTTCAAAATCTTTTGACTGGTAGTGTATCTGTCTATCTACTGTCATATCCATCTTTCTCTCCATCTATCTTTCTGTCATTCTGTCTGTGTGTGTGTGTGTGTGTGTGTGTGTGTGTGTGTGTGTGCGGTCTGCAGTGCGTTTGAAGCAGTGATCTGTTCTTTATATCTTCATAAAGAGCTCACAGTGGGTTTGTTCTTGGGTCTGAACATCTCGCTCCTCTTGTTCTCATCCCGTCCCTCAGTAAATCAGATTTGAGGTGTGTGTGAGCATCTGAATGAGTGAAGCCGGTCTGCTGGGTGTGTGTGTGTGTGAGACGATCTTCATGACGTCTGCTGGAGGCTCGTGCTGCTCGACTCATTTCTGCTGATTCGGAGTCAGTCTCGTGCTGCGCTGTGATTGGTCAGTCAGTGTCCGGCAGGATCCCTGAGTCAGAGCGAGAGATGCTGTGTCTCTGAGCTCTTCTCGTCTCTCTCCTCTGTGCTCAGATGTGCTTCTGCCGCTCGTGCACCATCAGCAAACGCATCGGAGACAAACCAGAGAGTCATCCAAACACAGAGCTCAAAGACTCACAAAAAAAGAACAAAACAATGTTCTGTTTTAATGCATGTTCTAGTCATACAGTCATGAGTAGCACAGGTATATTTGTAGCAATAGACAACAATACACTGTATGGGTCACAATTATACATTTCTCTTTTATGCCAAAAATCATTAGGATATTAAGTAAAGATCATGTTCCATGAAGATATTTAGTAAATGTCCTACCGTAAATATATCAAATCTTAATTTTTGATTAGTAATATGCATCACTAAGAACTTCATTTGAACAACTTTAAAGATGTTTTACTCACCCCCATGTCAACCAAGATGTTTATGTATTTCTTTCTTTAGTCAAAAAGAAATTAAGGTTTTTGATGAAAACATTCCAGGATTTTTCTCCATACAGTGGACTTCAATGGACTCCAAACGGTTGAAGGTCAAAATTACTTTTTCAGTGCAGCTTCAAATGACTATAAACCATACCAGTATGGAAGCAGATTAGTCTCAAATATAATTCACGCAAAAAACACGATTCACACATGCGTAGACAATTTCACATGCATGAAACCTAATTCACGTACACACAAAAAAAAATCACGTGCGTGAAAATAAAATATATATTCACAAAAAGCAATTCACATGCGCAAAATAAAATTATATATTCATAAAATACATTTCACAAATGCAAAACACAATTCGTAGATATACAACTGTGCACAAAAACCTTTGAATGTTTAAAATGTACGAGTGTCTGAATGTACAAATCGTCATTTACTACGAATCCACTCGGATTTGTGTGTGTGTGTTTTTGAGACTTTCCTGGCAGAGCTCTCTTCCCACGTGGGTCTGTCGTACTCTTTAGCCAATCAGATGCGAGCTTACCATTCAACCAATCATATCATAAGCCACAGAGAGTGCATTCAGAAGCTCGCAGGCAATCGGGGAGACGTCAAGAGAGAAGCCCATAGAAGCCCTGGCGTTACATTTTAAAATAATATACAAAATAATTAATCAGAATACTTACTCCTGCTCACTCACGCCAAAGAACTCCCCGCTCAAGCTCGCCGTCTCTGCAAGATTAATGATGCCAATTTGCACGCACAGCTACTAGAAGATTTACATCTGTCAGACAGGTTGCTGACGTCATCAAGCTTAGTTTTGCGCGTCAGAAACGGAAGTGCTAAAAATCGCTAAAAATGAGTTCCAATTGGGTCGCTGTGTCCATTTCTTTTACTGTCTATGGGATTACTGATGTAAAGGCTTAATTTCCGTTCTAATTAATCCATATTGCGCAAAAGGTCCGCAGAATCGTGCTCCTTGAATGCAGTCTCAGTGGCTTATGATATGATTGGTTGAATGGGAAGCTCGCATCTGATTGGCTAAAGAGTACGACAGACCCACGTGGGAAGAGAGCTCTGCCAGGAAAGTCTCAAAAACACACACACACAAATCCGAGTGGATTCGTAGTAAATGACGATTTGTACATTCAGACACTCGTACATTTTAAACATTCGAAAGGTTTTTGTGCACAGTTGTATATCTACGAATTGTGTTTTGCATTTGTGAAATGTATTTTATGAATATATAATTTTATTTTGCACATGTGAATTGCTTTTTGTGAATATATATTTTTTTTTCACGCACGTGAATTTTTTTGGTGTGTACGTGAATTAGGTTTCATGCATGTGAAATTGTCTACGCATGTGTGAATCGTGTTTTTTGCGTGAATTATATTTGAGACTGATCTGCTTCCATATACCAGACGATGAACTAGGGTCTTATCTAGCGAAACGATTGGTCATTTAAAAAAAAAAAAAATTCTCTCACTTCTGCCAACTGTCCGGAAGGTGTTCCGGCGGATGATGAAGCACGTATGGGTTGCGCGTACGCCTCTGGGAAATGTAGGAGAAAATGAAACAATGTTTCTTTAATTTAGCAAAGGAAAACCAGTCTCCTCTTGGCTTATATCTAAATCATCCGATATTTTCCTTAATAAATCCTCATGATTTATCCTCATGGGTGAGTAAATTATCAGGAAATTTTCATTTGAAAGTGAACTAATCCTTTAACTAATGTAGTTAAGTAATTTTAACAAATGAAACCTTATTGTAAAGTGTTTCCCGACAGGCTGCTGTTTTAGTAATGCAGCATTTCTATAATCAAGCAGTAGTTCACACGGGTGTTTAATGCTGGAGAACCAGTCCCTCGCTGTTCTAGCTTGTACTGATCTAAAAGATGTCTGGAACTTTGCATTACTAGCACTTCTCGTGTTTATTGCCTCTTTATGATGAATCACTTCTTGTATTCTTCATTTGTAAGTTGCTTTGAATAAAAACATCTGCTAAATGAATAAATGTAATGTCATGAAGGATACAGCTCCAGGAAAAAGCATATAGTCAAAGGATGTTATAGGATTTTATATCCGATGTGTTTCAAACGTTACAGAAGCTGAATGTGTTTCGTGACTTGTTGTGGTTTTACTGTTGATTATGATTTCTCTCTCTCTCTCTCTCTCTCTCTCTCTCTGTCCCGCAGATATTCCAGACCAATGTTCTCCGAACCCCTGCAATCATCACGGGACGGTGCGCTGTGAGGACAAAAAGGGCGAATTCCAGTGCCATTGTTTCACAGGATGGAGCGGTGCCAGGTGTGAGAAAGGTACAAACACACATCAGCTGTTCAGACACTCACATTCAGGTTAAAGATTCTGATGAATATTATACTCTGGATCATTTATTCAAAAAAAGTATCTTAGCTATAGATTGTAAAAAATGCATGTGTCTACAATTCCTCCCACTATAGAAAAGTGAAGCCAAAACATCCCAGTAGAACACTGTCATCTTCTGACAGTAATGATTCATTTGGAGCACGAGTCTGTGCAGTGTTGATTCATTTAAAGCCAGAGTCTACGAAGTAGTGATTCATTTGGAGTGCGAGTCTGCAGTAGTGATTCGTTTAAAGCCAGAGTCAGCGCAGTAGTGATTCATTTGGAGCATGAGTCTGTGCAGTAGTGATTCGTTTAAAGCCTTAGTCTGCGCAGTAGTGATTCATTTGGAGCATGAATCTGTGCAGTAGTGATTCATTTGGAGCACGAGTCTGTGCAGTAGTGATTCATTTGGAGCACGAGTCTGTGCAGTAGTGATTCATTTGGAGCTCGAGTCTGTGCAGTAGTGATTCATTTGGAGCACGAGTCTGTGCAGTAGTGATTCATTTGGAGCACGAGTCTGTGCAGTAGTGATTCATTTGGAGCACGAGTCTGCGCAGTAGTGATTCATTTGGAGCATGAGTCTGCGCAGTAGTGATTCATTTGGAGCATGAGTCTGCGCAGTAGTGATTCATTAGGAGCACGAGTCTGCGCAGTAGTGATTCATTTGGAGCACGAGTCTGTGCAGTAGTGATTCATTTGGAGCACGAGTCTGCGCAGTAGTGATTCATTTGCAGCCCGAGTCTGCGCAGTAGTGATTCATTTGCAGCCCGAGTCTGCGCAGTAGTGATTCATTTGGAGCCCGAGTCTGTGCAGTAGTGATTCATTTGGAGCACGAGTCTGCGCAGTAGTGATTCATTTGGAGCATGAGTCTGCGCAGTAGTGATTCATTAGGAGCACGAGTCTGCGCAGTAGTGATTCATTTGGAGCACGAGTCTGCGCAGTAGTGATTCATTTGGAGCACGAGTCTGTGCAGTAGTGATTCATTTGGAGCCAGAGTCAGCGCAGTAGTGATTGTGAGGTCATATTTTAGTCTGATTCACATCTCATTCATTTACATATAGAGGGCGAGATTTATGAGTTATACTGCAGCCAGCCACCAGATGGCGATAGAAATGTTTTAGCTTCACTTTTCTGAACACATCCATTATGGTTATATATTTCATATTCTCAAAGATTGCATTTCTGAGAGCCTCCAATATGCGTCTTGATTTTTAAAAATGTCTGGTTTCATCATTGGGAACATCTTGATCTATTGCTTTGAGCATTGAACATATTGATGGTGATGTTTAGCTCTGAATGTCATTGAGGATGTGAATGATGCAGCACTTCCTGTGCTGTTCTTCTCCTGACCTGTGCTCATATCAGATGATGCACAATGCTCTTATAGTGGCACAGGTTGTGCTAGTAGATCTCGAACTCTGCAGGATCATCCATCACATTCTCTGAGTCAGCAGGAGCTGAGTGGTTTCTTGTGCATTAAAACACTCAGAATGCAAGTATGAGTATTGATTGCCAAGTTAAGACTCATTAGAACACCTTAGCAACTATCTAGCGATGCCATAGCAACTCCAAACAACTACTCAGAACATTTTAGCACCACATATCAATGCCCTAAAAACCACCCACAACACCCTAGCAACTGCTTATCAACCAGTTAGAACACTTTAACAACCACATAGCAGTGCCTTGGCAATCACTCGGAACACCCTAGCAACTGCATAGCAACTATGTTAACAACAATTTAGATCACATGACAACACCCATTGTTAGGATAATAACCCAGCCCTAGCAACTACAGTACATAGAAACAAATTAGATCACCTTAGCAACCACATAGCAATACCCTGGTAATCACCCAAAACACCCTAGCAACTGTATAACAGGTAACCAAATAATACACCCTAGCAACCATGTAGCAACACCTGTTGCTATATGGTTGTTAGGATAACCACCCAGAACACCCTAGCAACTGTTTAGCAACAAGTTAGAACACCCTAGCAACCACATAGCTACAAATTTGGCAATCACTACCTTGGCAAACAGTCGGAACACCCTAGCAACTGCCTTAGCAACTAGTAAGAACACCCTAGCAACCACATAGCAACAAATTTGGAAATCACTACCTTGGCAATCAGTCAGAATACCCTAGCAACTGCTTAGCAACTAGTAAGAACACCCTAGCAACCAATCTGGTACAGATTTGGCAATCACTACCTTGGCAAACAGTCGGAACACCCTAGCAACATGTTAACAACCATTCAGAACACCTTAGCAACTGCTCAGCAGTGTGTTAACCAAATGATACACCTTAGCAACCATGTAACAACACCTGTTGCTATATGGTTGTTAGAATAATCACCCAGAACACCCTAGCAACTGCTTAGCAACTAGTAAGAACACCCTAGCAACCACATAGCAACCAATCTGGTACAAATTGGCAATCACTACCTTGGCAATCAGTCAGAATACCCTAGCAACTGCTTAGCAACTAGTTAGAACACCCTAGCTAGAACATTTTAGCGACACTGGCAATCACTGCCTTGGCAATCAGTCTGAACACCCTAGCAACTGCTTAGCAACAAGTTAGAACACCTAGCAACCACATAGCTACAAATTTGGCAATCACTACCTTGGCAATCAGTCAGAATACCCTAGCAACTGCTTAGCAACTAGTTAGAACACCCTAGCAACCACATAGCAACACAAATCTGGCAATCACTGCCTTGGCAATCAGTCAGAACACCCTAGCAACTGTTTAGCAACAAGTTAGAACACCCTAGCAACCACATAGCTACAAATTTGGCAATCACTACCTTGGCAAACAGTCGGAACACCCTAGCAACATGTTTAGCAACAAGTTAGAACACCCTAGCAACCACATAGCTACAAATTTGCCAATCACTGCCTTGGCAAACAGTCGGAACACCCTAGCAACTGCTTAGCAACAAGTTAGAACACCCTAGCAACCACATAGCTACAAATTTTGCCAATCACTGCCTTGGCAAACAGTCGGAACACCCTAGCAACTGCTTAGCAACAAGTTAGAACACCCTAGCAACCACATAGCTACAAATTTGCCAATCACTGCCATTCAGAACACCTTAAACACCCTAGCAACTGCTTAGCAACTAGTAAGAACACCCTAGCAACCACATAGCAACCAATCTGGCAACCACTGCCTTGGCAAACAGTCGGAACACCCTAGCAACATGTTAACAACCATTCAGAACACCTTAGCAACTGTGTAGCAGTGCGCAGCTGGGGAGTCTTCAGCGTTCTTCAGTGGATGTGTGAGTGTAGCCTGTACTGAGCCGTGACTCATCAAACCCGCAGAGTGTCAGTCACGTCTCACGTCTCTGATGATTCACGTTCAGTGGAAAGTGTGAGTGACTTTCTGCCCACTGTCCAACACTGACTCCGCCCGCTGGCGCGCTCCAGCCAATCCCGAGTCCCGAGCTGCTCCTGATTGGCTAACGGCGCGTGTGTGTGTTTGTGATTTGCAGATGTGGATGAGTGCAGCAGAGCGAACGGCGAATGTGAGCACCACTGTAACAACACCATGGGCAGTTACCGCTGCTCCTGTCGTCATGGATACACGCTCTCGGGTCACCACACGTGTCTGGGTGAGTGTGAGTGCTGGAAAATCTGACAAACACAAAACCAAACAGCACTGCAGTACACACTTCTGACGTTTGCATCTCAGCTCTGATTTAAAGTCTTGAAAAAGTATTTCTTTCAATTTGTGGTTAAAAAGTTTAATTTGGATTTTACTAAAATGTAGCGTAGTGTTGCACTCCAAATATGATCATAGATCAAAATGTAAAAAATATATTTTCATGTATAAAAACCTAATTTATACAGGATCTCTTACATTACAATATTATTAAATTTTTACTGCTCATTATAGTGCACATTTGTACTGCTCTGTATTTTTATTTAAATCAATTATTTAGGCTCATTAATTTTATACATTTTTATTATTTTAGTGTTTAATAAAAACAATAATATAATTTTAGTACAGGGGATGCTGTGTACTTTGAATGCAGCATAGGTCTTTTTGGATTTTTTTTTTTTTAAATCTAATATTTTCATATCTAAACTTTAAACTTAATAAAACTATAATATATTATAAAAATATTATTTTAACCCAATTCCTTTTTTAGATTTTTATTTATTTAGCATAATCATACTTTTAATAATTTTTTGTACATTTTTACCCTGTTTACTATTTTTTGTAAACCTCTGCAGTATAGTGTAGTGGTGGGTTTGAGTTCCAGGAACCAGGGCTGGAGTGGGACTCATTTTCAGCCCTTGAGTTTCATGCCTTAGACCGGCCCACTTGGTTATTTTGATTTTTTTTGTACTGGTCTTTTCAGTGCCACCTTTGCACTTTCTGTAATACATTTTTTTTATTTCTATTATCTTTTCTTTGCTCGATGAAATGACTTGTTGCTTTTTTTGAGCAAGGTGCCGCTGTCAGGAGAGTCAAAAGCCAATTAACTTCAGAAATGGAAAATAAGTAACAATTGTGATTCCTTATCTTATTCTTTAAGAAAATAATGTTTATTCTTGTATTATTGTGTGGGACAGAATGAGGCAGGTTCCAAATATTTGTACTGTACCATAATGTAGGCCTAAGTCTGCCTGCAGTTAAAAAGTTATCCGAAATAAAAATAATTGTTTTGCTTAACCTATCTATGTACAACTATTCTAAAAAGAATTTTAACGTCATACAAAAAATGTCATCAGCCTGAGTAAATTGTACCATCATAGAATTTGTAATTTAGTAATTCAGGAGGTGAAAATACTGTGAAATTACAACTGCATTACATTTGAAAGCATAACAAGGTCTATGAAGCGTCAGTCAATCAAGCATTATTTTTCTTAAAGTTTTGAACTAAAATATTATTGCAACTTTAGCCTTTGGATGAATGAAAATGCACATTTTTTTTTTCAATTAAAGAAAACTTAGAGATTGTGGACCGCTTGTTTGGATTTGTACTTCAATAATGACGTCCAAGTTTAAGAATATCCTACGTTAGAAGGATTTTATTTTATTTATTTATTTATTTTTTTAAAAGCATTTCCCCCCTCTCTGTTTAACAGCATTAACTAACAATGAAAGACGTCTTCCCTCAAGTAGAGTAAATGTTTTCCTGCCGTGCTGGATGTTGGGCTCATGATAAATAAATTGTTTGCATTCGCCCAAACTGATTTTGTAAATAAAAAAGCGGACGGTGAAGGGTGCAGTTAGCGCGGGTCTCGCTCGCTGTGAAGCGGGAGCAGCCTGGTCTTAAAGCCTTCTCCCACACCTACAAACAAAACAATGATTTGCGCAAAAAGAACTGTATACAGTGTATGTCTTTTTGAATAATTAATTTTTTTTTAATTTTAAATAAAAAGATATTATTATGGGTTGATCAGGCAGATGTTTCCTGGTTTCTCTGCAGATGTGGACGAGTGTGTGGAGACTCCAGACGTCTGCGGATCTGCGCGCTGCTCAAACCTGGACGGCAGCTTTGAGTGTTTGTGTGAGGAAGGGTTCGTCTATGATAACATCACCCGGAGCTGTGTGGGTGAGTTTACAGGATCTTAGCTCACGGCGAGATGATGCTCGGAGCAGCAGATGATACCACACACAGCGCTGGCCAAAACAATTACAACACTAGTATTTCCAGCGGCTAAAAATGATTTTAAATCAGTTATTTCTATCTTTTGCTGTGGTGTGTCAGTAAGAAGTATCAGTTTATATTTCCAAACATTCATTTATTGATCAATTAATGGCTAAATGATTGTTTGTAAATGTAAACTGATATTTCCTACTGACACACTACAGCAAAAGATAGACATAACTGACTTAAAACCATTCTTTAGCTGCTGGAAATACTCGTGTTGTAATAGTTAATTTTGGCCAGCATAAAATCTCCTCGTTCCGCGCATCATATGTAATTATGCAATTTTGCGTCAGTGCACATGCACAGTCCTTTCAGTTTCTGTTTTCAATTCTATCGTAAACTCAGTCGGTTTGATTAAGGTGTTTACGTGAAGATTTTTCAATCCAATTACGAACACATTATTTGGTTGCATGTAAACACAGCCAATCAGTGTTCTTTTAGTATTATAAAAACTATATTATTGAAGTTTTTTTCATTTTTTTTTAAGGTTTAGTAATTTTATTGAGTGTTTTTTTTTTCATTTTAATTGTTTTTTTTTTTTTAATAAATATCAAATCAATAAATATCAATAAATTTTTTTTAAATATCTGAAATAAAATAATTTGATATTTTTTCTTTATTTCGGTTAACATTTATATTTTTAATGGTTTTGATTTAAGTTTTTATTTCATTTATATTTTCATTATAGTTTTAGGTTTAGTATTTTAGTTTTTTGACTTTTTTATTTTAACGTGTGTTTAATATGTCTATAGTTTTCACTTCAGTTTTGGTTTTAGTTATTTTAAGACATCATGCTGCCTTGGAAAATAGCTGAAATAAAATATTTTTTCTTATTTCAGTTAACTTTTTTTATGTTTATGTTTTTATTTTAGTTTAGATTTTTCTGTTTTCAATTCAATTTAGGTTTTAGTCAAAAAAATGTCCATATAGTTTTCATAATTATTATTTTTTTTTAGTTATAGTTATTGTAGGACATCATGCTAAACTAAATGAAAATTAGAAGATGTTTGGAAAATAGCTGAAATAAAATCATTTGTAATATTTTTTATTTTATTTTATTTCATTTTATATTTTATTTAAATACTTTTTAATTTTTTTTATTTCAGTTAACATTTATTTTATTTTAATAAGGCTTTTTTTCCTTCTGGTTTTAGTTTGGTCTCTGAATGTGGCGTCAGTCTGAAGGAACTGATTATTTCTTCACAGTGTCTCAGCACAGGATGTTTCCGTCTCATTACATGATGTTCTTTTGGGAACATGACTTTTTTTGGTGGCTTTTCACCTAGTCGTTTACGTTGAGAGGAAACTGCTTACATAACGCCTCAGTGGATCCACTTCAGTTGGTACGCAGTCGAAGGAAAATTCCTCCAGCTCATTTGTGGTTCATCCATTTAAACATCTTTTAGGATTCCCATCATTCCCATCATCAGTGTTTCAATCATATTTCCACAGGAAACACAAAGATTCACTTCCACGGCTCTCTCCTCCTGATCTCATATATATATATATCAGCATGCACATCCAAAACAAGAAAAAAAGATTATATAACGTGTGTGTCTTCCACTCCAGGTCACTTCCTGTTGACTCTTAAAGACACACAGAGCAGGTGAAGAATGAAACTCTCAGATTAGGTTTATAAAAGCTGTGTTTCTAGATTAATGAGAGCTGAAAGTGTTGACCTGGGCTCGTATTCACAAAACATCTCCAGCCTAAAAGTAGCTCATAACTCGCAGATTTAGGAGAAAAACTTACAAATAATGGGCGTGTCTGTCCTTAATTTAGGACTCCTAGATGTTTGCTCTAAGAGTATTTCACAAAGTGTTTTAACTCTTAAACTAGCTCCTAAATCTGTGGAAGTTTAGGAGTAGTGAAGAGGAGCCACAAACTCTCCTAAAATAACTGTTTCCAGCAGTCTGCCTCGGAACAGAAACATTTTAGAAATATTTGATGATAATGAGCTTTTAAAAAGATATCTCCTTCTGTTTTAAAGGTTATCTTCTTTGATTATATCCTTGTTCTCATTAAATGTTGGGCAAGAAGTAACAGCTGCTCTTGAGTCCAGTTTGGTGTTCTTTACATTTGCATGTCTTACTATCAGTCGTGATTATTCTGCTCTGTTAATTAAAAGAATGTTTATATGCATGCATTTTAAAATCTATTATTTATTATTACTTTTAAACATTTATTTGAATATAGCAACATAATATTACACTCTATAATATTTCTATGAACAGAGAGCATCAGCCAATCACTGTGTGCATAGTTAATAAGCATGCTGACATCATTCATAGCAACGAGGTCAGCCCTGCCCCTTACTCTGATCTTAAGACTCTGTTCCTTAGTAAAGTTTGTCTCAGCAGCTTTGTGAACAGGTTTTAAGAGAAAACTCTTAGATAAAAACTTTTACTGCTGTTAGTGGTGAGATGAAATGTTTTGTGAATATGAGCCCTGATGTGGATGAATGTGAATACTGAGTGTGTTTGAGCTCATGCTCCTGTTGTTCCGGTCAGACGTGGACGAGTGTGAGACGCACGTGTGTGAGGAGGAGTGTGTGAACACACCGGGAAGTTTCCGCTGCTACTGTGACGGGCGGCAGGGGAAGAGACTGGGACAAGACTTCAGGAGCTGTGAGGTGATCACACACACACTCACACACACACACACACACACACACACACACACACACACACACTCAGAAACACTCACTCACTCAGACACACACACTCACACTCAGAAACACTCACTCACACACACACACACACTCACACACACACTCAGAAACACTCACTCACACACACACACACACACACACACACACACACACTCAGAAACACTCACTCACTCACACACACACTCACTCAGACACACACACTCACACTCAGAAACACTCACTCACACACACACACACACACACACACACACACACACACACACACACACACACACTCACACACACACACACACACACACACACACACACACACACACACTCAGAAACACTCACTCACTCACACACACACTCACTCACACACACACACACACACACTCAGAAACACTCACTCACACACACACACACACACACACACTCAGAAACACTCACTCACACACACACACACACACTCAGAAACACTCACTCACACACACACTCACTCAGACACACACACACACACACAACACTCACTCACACACACACACACACACACACACACACACACACACACACAAACACACACTCACAAACAATCTCTCACACACACACACACACACACACACACACACTCACAAACAATCTCTCACACACACACACACACACACACACACTCAGAAACAATCACTCTCTCACACACACACACACACACACACACTCAGAAACAATCTCTCACACACACACTCACACACACACACACACACACACACACACACACACACACACACTCAGAAACAATCTCTCACACACACACTCACACACACACACACACACACACACACACACACACACTCAGAAACAATCACACACACACACACACACACACACACTCAGAAACTATCTCTCACACACACTCACACACACACACACACACACACAGACACACACACACTCAGAAACAATCTCTCACACACACACTCAGAAACACTCACTCACTCACTCACTCACTCTCACACACACACTCACACACACACACACACACACTCAGAAACAATCTCTCACACACACACACACACACACACACACACAGACACACACACACTCAGAAACAATCTCTCACACACACACACTACACACAACTCATTCACTCTCACACACACACTCACTCACACGCACTCTCACACACACACATCAAAAAACACACTCAGAAACTATCTCTCACACACACGCACACACACACACACACACACACACACAGACACACACACACACTCAGAAACAATCTCTCACACACACACTCAGAAACACTCATTCACTCTCACACACACACACACACACACACACACACACACACACTCAGAAACAATCTCTCACACACATGTGGAACAGCCTACCTTTATCTATTATTATAAAGGATAATCTCTACAGAATCTCTGTTTAAAGTAAAACTTAAAATTCACCTTTTAGAAAATTTTGTGAAACCGTACTGTGTATATGGAATAACCGTTTTATGAAAGCAATAATCCCCGTGAAGCCGTGGTTTACAGTGAATTTATAACAGCTATAACAAACAACCTAGGTTGCCAAGCACAAAGTGGTTGCCAAGCTGTAAACCACAGCTTCACGAGGATTATTGCTTTATTCTTCCACCAAACAATGTAGTTCCTCAGAAACAGTTGTGGTTGCAACAAAGTGGTTGCCAAGCAACAGAAAAACGTAAACAAAGGTGTATGTTACATTGTAGAGTAATTTACAACAGCTTTGGACACAGCTCAACCAATCAGAATCAAGGACCGGAACTATTTGTTTTATAATAATCCTTTTATCTTGATTATTGTATTTTCATAATCATTGGTGGCCAAAATTAAAATTTTATTAATTGCACAGCCCTAGTATGCATAGATATGTATAGATTCCCTATTCGACCGCTCCAGATACGTTGACGTGTCCGGAACGGTCAACTTGATGTCACTCACCATAATAATCAATGAATATTCAAAGATACACAAGTGTTTAACTTGTTGTTGTAGACACACACAGTCAACTTGCGCTTGAGGTTCACAAACCATTCCAAAAACAGCGGATGGCTTACGTATCGCAGCCCATAGAAATAGTTGCTAATGAGGCATCTACGTACAGTATATATATCTATGCCTAGTGTGTACTATGTCATTATATGCTGTTTTATTGTTTTGATTGGTGTTTTATTATTATTTGACAATTTTTGTACAGCATAATGGTCAACGACTGTTGTTTTATTGTGCTATATAAATAAACTAACTAAAACCAAAAGTTGTGAGAATGTTTGGCTCATCTTCCTGTCTGTGTGTCTGACCCATCGAGCTTCACCGGTCGCTGGACATGAGGAGGAACTCACGCTCGCTGTACCTCGGACGCATGTTCAGCGGGATTCCTGTGGTCCGACTGCGCTTCCGCCGCAGGGTCCAGACCGGGTGAGCACGCCTTCACTGTAATATCTTCTTGGTTTTATTTTATTTATAGAGCACAAGGTTGACCAAAGTACTGTACAATAACAACAGCTAATAAAAATAAGACCAATATCTCAGAAAGAAAAAGACTGATACAGTTGAGGTCAAAAGTTTACATCCCCCTTTCAGAATCTGCTCAGTTTTACTTATTTTACCAAAATAAGAGGGATCATACAAAATGCATGTTATTGTTTATTTAGTACTGACCTGAACAAGATATTTCACATAAAAGATGTTTAGAAAATAATGGTTGAATTTATAAAAATGACCCTGTTCAAAAGTTTTCATCCCCTTGACTCTTAACACTGTGTTGTTGAAACACTCACAGATGCTCCAGAAGATAAAACAATGCATTAAGAGCCGGGGGTGAAAACTTTTGCATTTGAATATCAGGGTAAATTTAACTTATTTTGTCTTCTGGGAAACATGTAAACATGTCAGTGAGTGTTTGAAGCTTCTGTAATAGTTGTGTTTGAGTCCCTCAGTTGTGCTCAGTGTGAAAAGATGGATCTCAGAATCAAACAGTCGTTGTTGGAAAGAGTTCAAAAACACAAAAATACTGCAAAACCAAAGAATTATTGAGAGCTGAAGGATTTTTCTGAAGAACGGCAGACAGTTTAACTGTTCAGAACAAACAAGGGACTCATGAACAACTATCACTAAACACAAACACACAGCTGTGCATCATTCAGATAACAACACAGTGTTCAGAGTCAAGGGGATGAAAACTTTTGAACGGGTCATTTTTATAAAAACATCTTTTATGTGAAATATCTTATTCAGGTCAGTACTAAAGAAACAATAACATGCATTTTGTATGATCCCTCTTATTTTAGTAAAATAATAAACATTTTGCAGATTCTGAAAGGGGGATGTAAACTTTTGACCTCAACTGTAAGTAAACAAGCAAATAAAACAAACATCACAGGAAAACATGAGAGCCACTTTGTTAGATCAAGCTATTGAACCAAAAGCTAATTCTAATAAATACATTACAGTTACTGTGACGTCTCGTTTGATGCTGACTTCCTGTTTCCTCTCAGATTCACGGCAGAGTTTGACCTCAGGACCTACGACCCCGAGGGCGTGATCTTCTTCGCCGGTGGTCACTTGAACAGCTCCTGGATTGTTCTGGTGATGCATCATGGGAAGCTGGAGCTGCAGCTGAAGTACGGAGCTGTGAGTCGAGTGACCAGCAGTGGACCGCAGGTCAATGACGGCCAGTGGCATAAGGTCAGAGGTCACTGCAGGGGTCACACTAATAACAGACACACCATTGAGACACAGAGTCATTCATATATGACACATTGAGCTCACGGGAGATGCAGGTTTGAGTTCGACCCAGTGCAAAAATGGTCTTAAATTGAAACAGAAAGTCATAAATTCATAAAGTGGCATTAAATGTTGCATGAGGATTGTTTTAATTTAAATGATTTAAAAAGTAATGCAGATCTGCTGAAAGTTGCATTCAGAGCAACACTTTAAAGTCTAAAAATACAACTCATCATGTGCGTCATCATTAGATCATCATTTCAGAAAACAAGTTAATGTATTGTTCACTTCAATTTATTCCTTAAATGTTAAAAATTAAAAAAAATACTATCTCTTGTGTTTTTATTTTGATGTACATATCACTGACTGGTGAAACTGAATCAATCTGAATAATGACTCTATTGTCTTCTGTAGAGCTGAGATTAAATTAGTTTCATAATTGATGAATTTTGATGAATTACAAATGTTATTTCCAGTTTGTTTCTGTAAAGCTGCTCTGAATTGATTTGTATTGTATAAAGCGCTATAGAAATAAACGTGTCTCCTGATTGGTCTGCTCAGATCTCGGTGGAGGAACAGGGGCGGAGCCTCGTCATCAAGGTTGACAGGGAGGCGGTGATGAAGATCGCAGTGAACGGAGATCTGTTCACGCTGAATAAAGGCATACATGAGCTCAACCTGACGGTGGGCGGCGTTCCCTTCAGAGACGACGGACTGGTCAGCAGGGTGAGCTTCAGCGTCATAATCTGACATGAAAAAATAAATAAATTAACTCTTTCCCCACCAAACACAGAATTTTCCTTGTTGGAAAAAAACGCTGGCGGGGAAAGAGTTAAAGGATTAGTTCACTTCCAGAATAAAAATTTCCCTAATAATGTGCTCACCCCGTGTCATCCAGGATCTTCATGTCTTTCTTTTTTCAGTCGAAATTAAATTATGTTTTTTGAGGAAAACATTCCAGGATTTTTCTCCATATAGTGGACTTCAATGAGGATTACCGGATTGAAGGTTAATAATGCAGTTTCAGTGCAGCTTCGAAGGGATCTACAGGATCCCAGCCGAGGAGTAAGGGTCTTATCTAGCCAAACGATTGTAAAAAAAATTGTATATACAGATCATGTGACTGGTGTAATGATGCTAAAAATTCAGCTTTGAAATCACAAAAATAAATTACATTTTAAAATATTTTCAAATAGAAAGCAGTTTTTTTTAAATAGTAAAAATATTTCACAATATTACTGCTTTTGCTGTGTTTTGGATCAAATAAATGCAGGCTTGGTGAGCAGAAGAGCCTTCTTTAAAAACATTAAAAATCTTACTGTTTGACTGGTAGTGTATGTTAGCCTATAGTTGGACGTTAAAGATATTAATATTAATAAGGTGAGTCTGAGATGTTTTTTTGACAGTTATTTCACATTTCCTGTTTGTATGAAGGCTAAATACAAATGAAAGATGAAGATTAATTAAAAGGCTTTTTTTAATAGTGTTCATATTTATATTGCAATTATATTGTATAAACTGAAATTAAAAAAAATATGTCGTGATATAAATTTTGGCCATATCATTCAACCCTAGGTTAACCCTCGACTGGACGGCTGTATGAAGGACTGGCGCTGGTTAACCGGTGAGGACACGTCCATTCAGGACACCATCCAGCACAACGAGCGCATGCAGTGTTACGCCATCGAAGACCACAGCGCCTTCTACCCCGGACACGGATTCGCTTACTTCAACCACAGCCACGGTGTGCCACCATACATTATACATGTCCCTGCAGCACAGAAGCAGTCATGAGCAGCACAGGTGTATTTGTAGCAATAGACAACAATACATTGTATGAGTCACAATTATACATTTCTCTTTTATGACAAAAATCATTAAGATATTAAGTAAAGATCATGTTCCATGAAGATATTTAGTAAATTTCCTACTGTAAATATATCAAAACTTAATTTTTGATTAGTAATATGCATCGCTAAGAACTTCATTTGAACAACTTTAAAGATGATTTTCTCAATATTTAGATTTTTTTGCTCCCTCAGATTCCAGATTTTCAAATATTGTCCTCCTAACAAACCAGACATCAATGGAGAGATTATTTATAAATCTCAATTTTTTTTTTTTTAACCCTTATGACTGGTTTGGTGCTCCAGAGTCATATTTATATACTCATACAGTATTTATTCATATTTTGCAGTCGTTTATTTTTATATTTTCAGTTTTCATTTTAATTTGTTTTAATTTAAGTGAATTTTATTTGTTTTTTAGTATTTATTTTTTAAGTATTATTTATTTATTTAATTTCTTTTTATTTAATTTAATTAATTTTAGTACTTCAACTTGAATATATTTCAGTTCCTTTCCAAGGCAGCATTTCAAATTTTCCTTTTAGTTTTATAAGTTTAAGTTTGTCATCTTATATTTTATTTTATTTCAGCTTTATTTCACTTAGCAAAAAAACATTTTTATTAGTTTAGTTTTCGTTAACAGTAACAACACTGGTATGTGTAGATGTGCTTTTATTGAAGGTGAATGTGACAAAACAAAATTTTAATATTTTTTAAATTTGTTTTTATTTTTATTTTTTCATTTTAATTTTTATTTCAGTTAAAGTTTTGGTAATTTTGCAGTTTTGTGTTATGCCTATTTAGTTATATTTTTATTTCAGTTTTAGTTATCTTCGTAAATCAAGTTAAACTAGCTGAAAATGAGAATTGTTGCTTTGGCTTACTAGCTTGAACTAAAATATTTTTTTATATTTAATTTAACACTTGTTTTATTTCAAGTGCCAGTGTTTTTAGCCTGGTTAACTGTAATAACCCTGTTCCCTGTAGGAGACAATCAGACGCTCCGTGTGCATGTGACCCTGCGTCCTGCCTCCTCCGTAGGGGTCCTGTTTGCTCTGGTTCATCAGGACAGAGTCCCGTTCTCCGTCTCTCTGTCAGACTATCATCCAGGGACACTCGACTGGACCGAGGTGTGTGTGTGTGTGTGTGTGTGTGTGTGTGTGAATGAGATGCTGATGTGTGGCATGTTCTCTGCTCTGAAGCTCCAGCTGTATAGTGCTGGCCAAAATGATTAGAACACTAGTATTTTCAGCAGCTAAAGTCAGTTATTTTTATCTTTTGCTGTAGTGTGTTGTAACAGCTCTGTGTGTGTTGATCTGTGGCCCGCAGCACGTGCTGGTGTCGTTCGGTGACGTGGTGGTGGCCAGTGTCCCGGTGAACCTGTGTGACGCTCAAACACACACTGTGAACGTGACGGTGTTCGGGAACAGCTCTCTGCTGGAGGTGGACGGGCAGCTGGCGCAGATGGAGAGGATGGAGAACGTAGAGGCTCTGGATCTGACGTCTTCTTACAGCACCTTCATAGGAGGCATCCCAGGTAATGTCTCTCATCAGTCTTATATTTGTCTCATATTCATCTCACTTGAGTCTCAGTTAGGTCTCAAATCAGTCTCATATCGATCTCACATCAGTTTCACTTACACCGGCCTCACATCCATCCCACAGCACACACACTTCAGTCTCACTCAGTGCCTGTTATATTAAAGAATGGTTTAGTAGGTTATTATATTAATCACTTTAATATAAACGTGCGACTAGTTGACTAGAAATAAATCTTTAATCGGGGACAGGCCTACTAGGCACAAGGAACCGATCCATTTATAAAATAAAATGCAATGACATTACGAAGTTATCCATGTGAGTC
The DNA here is from genome assembly GCF_018340385.1 of Cyprinus carpio. Classification (NCBI taxonomy): domain Eukaryota; kingdom Metazoa; phylum Chordata; class Actinopteri; order Cypriniformes; family Cyprinidae; genus Cyprinus; species Cyprinus carpio. The sequence continues at coordinate 24,071,146 of NC_056597.1, read as the reverse complement.
AAATGGTTTTATCTTATTTTATATTTTTTTTATTTTACTTTTTTTTTTTATGTATGGGGGGTGCTTTGGTTTTTCTTTGGGGGTGCTGGAGCAGTACACGTAGAAAGGTTTTTTTTATTATATAATAAATAAAAATTAAACAGATAGAATAGAAAAAGGATAGAGTTTTTTTTTTTAAAGGCCTTTTTTTTTTTTTGTGAAGAAATAATAAATAAAAAGTAATAGATAGAATAGAAAAAGGATAGAGAAGCTAGTGTTAGTTTTTTTTTTTAAGAAAACAAGCAGTAAATGAATAGAGTGCAAGTATAAAAGGGGGCAAGTTTTATTTATTTTTTTAAAAATACTATACTATGTTTTGTATAAGTATACGATACTGAATATTGTGAAATTCAAAGGATTCGTTTTGGAGTGAACTAAAATACACTGAAAATACACTAATGCTCATGATATTTGTTTGTGAATATTCACCAGTATTTTTTTCTGAATGTAATAATAAAATGTGACACTTTTCTACGAACAGAACACTTCTGACCTGACTTGTAGTGGGACACGGCTTATTTTCTGAAAAGCACAACAGACTTTGAGTCAGATGGTCTTGAAATGCGACTCTCCGGAGGGTGCTGATGTTGTTTGTTTGTGCAGATGTTTCTTTGGTGTCCGCTCCGGTGTCGGCCTTCTACACGGGCTGCATGGATGTGTGGGTCAACGGTCAGCTGCTGGACGTGGACGAGGCCCAACACAAACACAACGACATCCGCTCTCACTCCTGCCCTCTGGTGGACACACAGCAATAACAGCAGCTGAGACTCCAGCACCGGAGGAGCTTTGATTCCGGATCCACAAAGGCCTTAGCAAAGCCGGATCCCTCGCCACACTCACGCACATATAGCACAGAGCGCATCTCGATGTATTACTCACATTAGACCAATCAAACACAAGCTACTGAGAGTGCGCTGTAAAATACTGTAACTGTACATATGCCACTGTAAAATGCTTTAGAGGAGGATGACTAAAACACACAACTACCATTAAAGGCCTTCAGGCCTCGATGTAGGTGCTCAACTTCATCATCATCATCATTCAGTAGTGTTTTTTTTTAGTCCCTCATTTGAGTTCGTCCTTTTCATCTTGTTTTTATTGTCGAAGTTGTTTTATTTTTTGTTCATGTTTGCGAGACTGAAATGCTTGATGAGAACTAATAAAGGTGGATGGTGTTGTTATGATGATTATGTCCTTTAAATCCTCAGAAACACACAATTAATAAAAAATAAAAAATGTGCTAGTGTTTTTCATGCACTGATCAAATTTGAGATTTTGGTTTATTTGGCTGCCATATGTCTCTTCTTTCAGATTGGTGAAAAAAAAACATCCAAAACACATCTAAATTTTTATTTTATTGTCTTTAAGAGTTTTTTCTCTTACACCAAATTTTTTCCTCTTTATTCTGAAGGTTTGTTCATATTGCATACAATATTTTCCTCCTAAAAACATGGTGAAAATGTGTTCGTTTTTTTGTTAGTTGACAGTATTTTCTGATTTATGGAGTGGTAAAAAGAGACACAAAATCCTCTCTGGAAAACCCTTTAATATGGCAATAAAATCAAACAAGACTTTTGGATTTAGCTGTATCCAATGTTCTGGAAATGAACACAAACTAGTGCATATTTAAATAGGTTATGCCATATTTGCATATTTTAAACAATGTTAAGTGCAAACTCTTTCAGAACCACCTGTTCCTTTATCATTTATAGTTTTGCAGTTTAAAAAATAATTATTTCTATGTTTAGAAAATATTTTTTCAGGGTTTTATTGAAGGAAAAATTACTTTAAAATAATGAAATTAATTTTTTCAGGTAAAAGTGATGGTCTTGTGCAGTAAACTCAACAGAAACAGAAAACGCTGGACAATGCAAATACCAAAAACACTGAGTCACACGGGAATATGGTTCATTCTTATATTTCTAAATCTAGGGGACGTTTGTTCATTGTATTTTTAAGAAGTTAAAGCATTTAATGCACCACAGAGCAAATTAAAATGAATGTAGCAATAAAATATTGAACTGGCAGATAAATAAAAAATGAATCAGAGTTTAATTGAGAAGTTTCATGATTAAGCTGAAGTCTTTCTGTTATGCTTTTTAAAAAAGCCTTTAATTCAAACTGGTTACTTACGGAAATGTTCAAAAGATTGTCTGTGCATGAGCATGAAAGGGTTAAGAACATCATGTTTTTTTTTGATGTGCTATATTGTTGCCTTGTTTAATACAACAAATTTACCTATTCATTTGCCTATTAACTCTTTAAGCAGCAAGCATTTCATGTATTATTTTTACTATAAATGTTAGAGCAGTGTTAATCAGTAAAATCTGGCTAAGGTCATGAATATGTAGTTATTGTTATTTTTTGGAAATACCCAATACATTTATTAATCATTTATGACAAGCTGACGGTTATCACTATGATTTTTAAGAACATTTATCAAGAATATGAATTCTAAAGAGAACTTTCACTCTTTAAAATGTGCCAAAAGGTGGTTTTCACAGTGATGCAACAAACATATTCTTAACTTAAACATTCTGTTTTGTTATTAAAGAAGAAAGTGGCGATTAGGAAGATTTTTGTCTTAATATTTTGTGACTATGTCTTGTTATTAAACCACACGTGTTATTCAGGAATCTGAATAATGTCAACACTTGAACGTTCTCAGCAGGTTTCTCCTCAGACTCACGCTTCACTGCGACAGTAGATGATCTGACCGCAGAAGACTGTGTGATCTGTGTGCTGAAGCTGAAGTTCTTTGTGTGTTTCAGCCTTCAGTGAATCAATCTATGAAGATCCCACCAAAAGAAAGAGGACATTAAAAGCCAAAGTTCAGAGGTTTTGGAAACTAAAAGACAACGAACAACACCGATCACATTTGCTACAAGAATAAGTGACGATTACATAGACTCTTTCTGAGGTCATTAGCAGCAGCGGCGGCGGCGGTGGAGGTCACAGGGGTCAGACGCCTGTCAGAGGTCAGGTGTTTTCAGCAGGCGTAAGGCGGAGGCTTCTCGAAGGGCCCTAACGAGTGAGCGTAGAGTGAGGGAGCGTTTGGAGTCAGCATGTAGCCGCTGCTGTCCTGAGATGTGGATTGAGTCGGTACGACTGGATTGGTCCCGCTCTGAGACGCTGCTTGAGTCTCGTCAGACGGGGAGGTCGAGACCTCGGGGACGGACTGACCTGCAGCCGCAGCTGGATAACCGTTCAGATGCTGGAGAACGAGGAAATGATGAGAAATGATGAGATTAAAGCATATGTGCAGACTTTTTAGCAGCAGCTTGTTTAAGCTACTTAGAGGTGGACAATGTGATCAAAATCTATACCATTACAAAATTCATTTTTAACCACAGACATCATGATATGGTAATTCTGTCTGAAATCATAGATGTTACTAACAAGCCATACTTACAAAATCAACGACATTTCAATCTCTTAATAGAACAAAACTGACCGATATTTAAATGTTTAAATAGAACCAAAACAAACCGATATTTAAAGCTTTCAAAAGAACAAAACCAACTGATATTTAGACCTTATAAAACAAAATAGACCCGATGTTTAAATCTGTTTCTAAAACAAAACAGACCGATATTTAGACCTTATAATACAAAATAGACCCGATGTTTAAATCTGTTTCTAGAACAAAACAGACCGATTTAGGAAACCTTATAAAACAAAATAAACCCGATGTTTAAATCTGTTTCTAGAACAAAACAGACGGATATTTAGACCTTATAAAACAAAATAGACCCGATGTTTAAATCTCTTAATAGAACAAAACAGACCGATATTTAGACCTATAAAACAATAACACCCGCTGTTTAAATCTCTTAATAGAACAAAACAGACCGATATTTAGACCTTATAAACAAAAAGAGACCCGATGTTTAAATCTGTTTCTAGAACAAAACGCCAATATTTAGACCTTATAAAAACAAATAAACCGATGTTTAAATCGTGTTTCTAGACAAAACGAACCGATATTTGAGACCTTATCATACAAAATAAACCCGATGTTGTTTAAATCTCTTAAATAGAACAAAACAGACCGATATTTAGACCTTATAAAACAAAATAGACCCGATGTTTAAATCTCTTAATAGAACAAAACAGACCGATATTTAGACCTTATAAAACAAAATAGACCCGATGTTTAAATCTCTTAATAGAACAAAACAGACCGATATTTAGACCTTATAAAACAAAATAGACCCGATGTTTAAATCTGTTTCTAGAACAAAACAGACCAATATTTAGACCTTATAAAACAAAATAAACCCGATGTTTAAATCTCTTAATAACAAAACAAAACAGACCGATATTTAGACCTTATAATACAAAATAGACCCGATGTTTAAATCTGTTTCTAGAACAAAACAGACCAATATTTAGACCTTATAAAACAAAATAAACCCGATGTTTAAATCTGTTTCTAGAACAAAACAGACCGATATTTAGACCTTATAAAACAAAATAAACCCGATGTTTAAATCTCTTAATAGAACAAAACAGACCGATATTTAGACCTTATAAAACAAAATAGACCCGATGTTTAAATCTCTTAATAGAACAAAACAGACCGATATTTAGACCTTATAAAACAAAATAGACCCGATGTTTAAATCTCTTAATAGAACAAAAACAGACCGATATTTAGACCTTATAAACACAAAATAGACCCGATGTTTAAATCTCTTAATAGAAACCAACAGACCGATATTTAGACCTTATAAAAACAAAATAGACCCGTGTTTAAATCTGTTTCTAGAACAAAAAGACCAATATTTAGACCTTATAAAACAAAAAAACCCGATGTTTAAATCTGTTTCTAGAACAAAACAGACCGATATTTAGACCTTATAAAACAAAATAAACCCGATGTTTAAATCTCTTAATAGAACAAAACAGACCGATATTTAGACCTTATAAAACAAAATAGACCCGATGTTTAAATCTCTTAATAGAACAAAACAGGGACCGATATTTAGACCTTATAAAACAAAATAGACCCGATGTTTAAATCTCTTAATAGAACAAAACAGACCGATATTTAGACCTTATAAAACAAAATAGACCCGATGTTTAAATCTCTTAATAGAACAAAACACACCGATATTTAGACCTTATAAAACAAATAGACCCGATGTTTAAATCTCTTAATAGAACAAAACAGACCGATATTTAGACCTTATAATACACAAATAGACCCGATGTTTTAAATCTCTTAATAGAACAAAACAGACCGATATTTAGACCTTATAAAACAAAATAGACCTGATGTTTAAATCTGTTTCTAGAACAAAACAGACCGATATTTAATTCTGTAATTAGAACAAAACTGACAGATATTTAAATTTCTTAATAGAACAAAAGAGACCGATATTTAAATCATTTAATTGAACAAAACTGACTGAAATTTAAATCTCTGTTTCTAAAACAAAAATATTTTAATCTTTTAACAGAACAAATATAGCTGATATTTAAATCTGTTTCTAGAACAAATCCTACCGATATTTAAATCTTTTAATAGAACCCGATTGACTGATATTTAAACCTTTTAATAGAACAAAATCGACACATTTAAATCACTTAACAGAACAAAACTTACTGATATTTACATCTTTAAAAGAACAAAACTAACCGATACTTAAATGTTACTAGAACAAAACCAACCGATATCTAAACCTTTTAATAGAACAAAACTGACTTGAGGTTTAAATCTCTTAATAGAACAAAACAGACCGATATTTAATTCTGTAATTAGAACAAAACTGACCCTCAATAGAACAACACTAACCGATATTTAAATCTCTTAATAGAACAAAACCATTCAACATTTAAATCTTATTATACACAAAACTGACAGACATTTAAACATTTTCTATAGTAATATTTAGTGCTGTTGGTGTGCTGATCACCAGATTGTGATGAGTACTGTCCTGCTGACAGAGGTTAGTTGGTTAGTTGGTTAGTGGTCCTCACCTGCATGGGCAGCGGGTAGTTTGGGTAGGCGGGTAGAGTTTGTCCGGAGGGGCAGAAGCCGGTGTAGGTGATCAGGTGCTGGGTGGGGTTGTACAGGATGTGAGGGGGCGGAGCCGGACTGGGTGTCATGTGACTGCGAGCCGCAGGAGCCTGAGCGCGCACACACACACACACACACACACACACACACACACACATCAACTACAGACTCATTAAGACACATGAATGTGGAAGCTATGATATGGATAATAAGAATTATTATGTTAAAGCTGATAATTTAAACTATACATCTAAATAGCTTTGTCTGCTTCTAATTTTTTTTTATTTTTATATTTAATTAGTGAAATAAGCAATCAAAACAATGCAAAAATAATGCAGTTTTTACATTTAGATACAGAATATTGCCAAAATTATCCACGTTTTTTTTTTTGCCCAAAAACTGAAAATTGCCAAAATTACTTGAAAATATTTTTTACTCTGAATATTGCCAAATATTGCCAACTGAATATTGCCAAAATTATCCACTATTTTTTTTTATAATAAATTTTATTAAACTTATTATTTATTTCAAATGTTTACTCGAAAAAAATTTTTCTTAGCTTATGCACCAAAGTTTTTGAGTGAAAAAAAGCATTATTGGCAAATAATTTGGCCAATATTAAGAGAGATATGATTAATAAGCTGCAAAAAGAAATACAAAACCTGTGCTGAAAGAAAACAGGTTGGCAAAAAGATTGAATCCATGATTTGGTGATAATGTTACATAATGAGAAATTTATAACCAGTTTTTAAAGTATGATCACTTTTGACCAGGAACACCAAATTAGATTCATTATTATTATTATATTTTATTTATTTATTTTTAGAAAAAATAAGTCATCAAAACCATCATTAAACCAAGCCATCATTATGCTGTCTATTAAAAATGAGATATTGGTAATTGAACTGATAGACTGTGCATCTCTATAATCAAAACTGAACGCAGCTGGAACATATAAAACAAACACTAGTTTGACTCGTGTCTGATGAATCCAGACTCACCAGGTCTTTGAAGGCTCCCAGTATGGCAGCGGTGATGATGCCCAGGAACACGCCGAGCACGTTCAGCATCACACAGGCCCACAGCAGACGGTAGAGTTTGACCACGTCCCAGCAGCTGCTCACACCCGTGAACTCATAGTACTGCACCCGATAGTCCACGCTAACACACACACACACACACACACACACACACACACACAGTACAGCGCTCAGTAACACACAGCTGTGCTGGAAGTGCTCAGTGATTGATGTGTGCTTCACCTGTCACAGTGGAACAAGTCACAGCAGTAGCAGGTGTTGCTCTTCACCTTGAGTTTACACTGATTACCGTAGGAATGACACTGAACCTGGACACAGTAAAGCTCGTGAATTAATCGAGTTTATACTTTAAACTTGACATTATGAACTATATTGTGGCTTTCATGACAAACATTATGGTCATTATGTTCCTCATGTGTGATCTGCTTTAACTCTTAAAAATAAAGAACCATTCTTGGTTCCTCAAAGAACCTTTCAGTGAACTCTTCTTAACCCTCGTGTAGTTTCTCAGTCATTTCGACGCAGAGAGGATTTTCTTTTTCAGGAAAAGGCTAGTTAATGTTATTGCATTGAACTAAAACCTACTGACTTTGCCCACAGCTTACCAAAACTGTGATATTTTGACGGAGGCCTCGTTGATCTAAGCTTATCCACCTCAGTTTTTTTCCAAAATTATCCACGAATAATTACTTAATTATTATTAATAATAATAATAATTTTAACCCAAAAACTAAGAATTATTGTCAAAGTGATCCACAGTTCCATCCAAAGCAGCGTCTGCTAAATGACTAAATGTAAATGTAAATATTGCCAAAATTGAGGGCAAATATTGTTTTTCACACGATAATGATTTTGAGATTCTGAATATTGGCAAAATTATCCACAAATATTTATTTTTTTTACTCATAAACTGAATATTGCCAAAATTACCTGTAAATATTTTTTACCCAAAAACTGAATATTGCCAAAATTTTATGCATTTTTTACACAAAAATGATTATTGACAAAATTATCCACAAATAATGCTTTTTTACTAAAAAAAAAAATAAAATAAATAAAAAATAAATAAAATTATACTGCCAATAGTGTTTTTTTCTCTCAAAAACTGAGATGCATGAGCGCAAATCAACAAGTCCTTTGATCAATCAGCTCCAAAAAACAAACAAAACAAAACAAAACAAAACAAAAAAAACCTGCGCTAACTGACAGAAAACAGGTTGATAAAAAATATTGAATCCAAGATTTGGTGATTGGAGAGATTTACAAGCAATTTTTAAAAGGCTGGTCATTTTCAACCAGCAGCACAGCAAGCCAACAAAGAACCTTGATTTTTAAAGCGTGTGAATAAAAGTGTCTGTCTAACTGATGATCAGACTGAAGTTATGTTCATATCTGACCAGCAGAGGGAAGCAGATCATTCAGTGACTGATCACCAAACCCATCATCACCAGTGAGTGTGTGGATCTGAGATGAGCTCACCTCGATGTAGTAGTTGTCATAGCTGTAAGAAGAGCTGGAGTAAAACTCACAGCGGCCCTCCATCAGCGGCCTCCTGTCCTACACACACACACACACACACACACACACAGAGAGACAGTACAGTACTCATCTCAGCACTGATGTTAGATGAGCAGCAGCTGAGCAGATACTCACGATGAACTCTGCTGCGATGATGCCGTCGATGATGGAGCAGAGGAAACACGACACAACACCCAGACTGATGAAGATGATGGAGGCCACCAGCTGACCACACACACACACACACACACACACACATGAGGAGACGAGAAAACAACATCATTATATCACCAGATGAATCGTATCTCAACCCCAAAATCAAACTAAAATTATTAGATCAGGTATAATATTGTGCAAACACGATTATTTCTTCATCTCTCAATCACTGCATTATATGTTCGGATCATTTCAGTCTCATCTTACTAAGACACATAACGGAGATATAGAGGGACTGATATTTAGATCACTTTATGTCAGCCTCTGCTGGACTGTTATAAAGATCTCATTACAAGCAGCAGAATTTCATCATAGAAATATAGAGTATTAAATCTCTGAATAAAATGCTTCTTTTTTTACCTTCATATTTTTTATTATATCATATTTTTTATTATATAATATGAGCCTGATGGATCAAATATGATACTCAAAACACATGCAACATTTTTTGGATTTTTAAAATATTTTGTCTAAAGTGTCAAAAAACTGTTTCATTAAAACATTCATTTTTTTCTAAATGTGATATTTCATACGTCAGACTTTACAGGATTAAAATAATCAGAAATGAAACAGAACAAATAAAACCATGTTCATGTTTAAAAACAGCATACAGTCGATGCAAATGATTATTTCAAGATTTGATTTTGATGAAGATTTTTATGATGAACTGGAAATTTTCTCCGTAGCATTTTAAGAAGAAAATTAAAGACAAATGAACTTTATTTTTAGACTTTTTTAAAATTATTTTGTATTGAGGACATCCCTGAAAGGAATTGTTGTGAGGGTTTGGTCAGACTTAACTCACTTCTGAGCACAAATTTGTCTCCAAAATATACTTAGGTAGCTACAAACCTACACACACACACACACACACACTCAAACACACACACACACACACACACACACACACACACACACACACACACACACACACACACACACACACACTCAGACACACACACACTCAAACACACACACACTCAAACACACACACACACTCAGACACACACACACACACACACACACACACACTCAAACACACACACACACTCAGACACACACACACACACACACACACACACACACACTCAGACACACACACACACACACACACCACACACACACACACTCAAACACACACACACACACACTCAGACACACACACACTCAAACACACACACACACTCAGACACACACACACACACACACACACACTCAGACACACTGTCACACTCTCTCACATACACACACACAAACACCACTCTCTCACACACTCGCACACACACACTCGCGCACACACGCACGCACGCACACACGCACGCACACACACACACACACACACACACACACACACAAACACACACACTGTCACACTCTCTCACACACCACTCTCTCACACACTCGCACTCTCTCACACACACACACACACACACACACACTCAGACACAGTCACTCTCTCTCACACACCACTCTCTCACACACACACTCGCACTCTCTCTCACACACACACACACACACACACACACACTCGCACACACAAACACACACACAGTCACTCTCTCTCACACACCACTCTCTCACACACACACTCGCACTCTCTCTCACACACACACACACACACACACACGACACACTCGCACACACACACACACACACACACACACACACTCGCGCACACACACACACTCAGACAGACACACACACACACACACACACACACACACACACACACACACACACACACACACTCTCTTTCTCTCTCTCTCTCTCACACACAGACACACACACTCAGACACACACACACACACACAGACACACACTCTCTCTCACACACACACACACACACACACACACACACACACACTCCTGGTCTCCAGCGTCTGCATGAGGTGTGACTGCAGTAATAAAGTAAATATAGAGCGCTGTGCGGCTCCGGTCTGCTGGCACGGGGCTTTATGGGTGATTTACAGCAGCAGTAACAAGGAAAGGTCACCCTCTCATACACAGTCTCTTCAGGAGCTTCGTCGTGTGCTGGGTTTGTTTAATCACAGGCTCTGATTGTGTGATGAGCAGCTGATGATCAAACTCACATTCACATCTGCCAGAGCCACTGTTACTACAGATACATCATATCATGATCACGGACTAAACCATTACAAAACTAATTTTGTTAAATGAAAAAACATGTATAACTAATACATGCAAAAGTGAAACAAAAATTGGAAATGATGACTGTTGACTGAAATAAGTTGAAGCTCTGTGAATAATAATAATAATAATAAAAACACAAATATCAAAATGTAAAAAATAATAATAATTTAATATCAATCCTAAAACATGACCAAACACAAACTAAAAATTTAACTAAAATTAAACGGAAGATACAAAAATAAAATTGAATTCAAAATATTACCAAAACCTATAACCATATATAAATAATACTAAAAAAACACTGCCAATTTCAGCAAACACTGCTTCAACATCACACTATATTTTAATTTCATTTCAAAGGTTTACTGACAGAGCTTCAATTTATAATTTATATAAATATGAAAATCTTGACATGATAGTAGTCAACAAATATGGAATGCTTTAATTAACTATTTTTAGTCTGCATGCTTTCATATACTGTATAATACAGTAAATAATGGGAATAAGTAGTATGTTAGAATATATAGTATTTCATGTTGTTTTAAAAAGCAGCTAAACTGAAAACGGAGTGCATTTTCAGGATGTTTGAATGAAATAAACATTATTTAATATAATTCTCTCCTTCGAGATGATTTGTGTTGAACTGGTCACAATCAGAATGTTCTGGAGGTTGAATGTTTAATAACGGCTTTAACTACTAACCACATATCTATCATATTTAACTAACTAACTGTGTTTAGGTTCAGTGTCAGTACTAACGGTGCAGATTGAGTGTCCTGATGAGCCCAGAGCGCTAGTAAAACACACACATCCTCTCATGTTCACTGGCACATCACAGCTGGAACATCATCAATCACATGTTAATGAGCTTCTAAACGGACCTGCAGCTTTACCATCGTGTCATTTTCCTGCTTAATTGTGCAAACTAAAACTTGAGTTTATTCACTGGTGATAAATGATCCGAGCCAAACATCACGAGACCTCCAGAACAAACCACTAAAACAAGTCCTTCACGCTCATTAAAGCTCAAACCAGCGCTGAGCTCCGTCCAAACCACACACTTCAGTCCCATTAAACCCAAGCCCTTCTGCCACCGCATATAAAAACATTAAAAAATTAATTGCAAGTTTTTGTTTCACTTTCATTTTTTTCCTGCAAGATATGAACTCAAAAGACAAAAAAAAAGAAAAAAAAGGTTCAGAATTGTGAGATTTGTTTTCTGAATACTGAATTTACATCTCACTATTCTAACTTTTTTCCTCTGAATTCATATCTCTATATTCATATCTTAACACTGTTTTGTTTCCACCACAAAAAAAGGGAAAAAAGCATAATTTTGACTTTTTATCTTGCATTTCTGAGAATTATGACTTTACATTTTTCAGTGCTGTGTCAATAATTTTACAGTAATATTTACACTTAATACCCATAATGCTTCATTCAAATGATTTGTTTCACCACTAACATGTTTTGTTTGTCTCAGGTGCAGTTGTTTATTAGTTTCTGGCAAATAATAATGAGATTTGACTTCAGCTGGTTTCTTGGAGAGCAGCGGTTACAGGAAGTCTTCAAACCCTGAACACTGACGCTTTAAAGATGCATGTGTGAAGCTCCATGTCAGCGATCAGGAACTCAACACCGGCTCTCTGGTTACCCGTCAGCACTCCAGCTTATCCCAGCTCTACTAACTAACTACATCCACAAACCAGCTGAGTTAATTACCAGCTCAACAGACACGCACACGTGTTGGGCTCCAGCTCAGTGAAGCCGTGATCTGGTCTGTGCTGTGATGAATCCAGCGTGGGTTATACAAGCACTCATAAACGCTCAAGGGCAGATGTTGTGGTGCTCACTGCTCATGTGTTTGAGGGAGCGAGTGGGTCTCAGGGAATTACGACACAGACAGAAGAGTGTTTGAGAAGAGAAATACAACAGATCTCACTGATTCAAACACCGAGTCATCTGCACTGAATCATAAAGATCCTGATTTATTAAATCCTTTCTTTTACGGAAACACATCCTGCTGCCTGAATAACTCAATTACTCCTAACGCCATACTAATCAATAACAAGAAATTAATCTCTTCTTCAGTCTATCAAGAGCATTTACTGAAACTAAACTGCAGAAATGACTCAAACAACCTCATCACATTTAGTTCAATTATATTCCATTTATGTATTTTTTAAAGCATGTTAAAAACAACATGTTGATCTGATGTCAAATGATCCATAAAATAAAAGCAAAAGGCATCAATCTAATAATAAGACTCAAACATTCAAGAACCGTAAACAGAGCCAAACTTCTGAATGAAAAGAGTATTTCACTTTATCCTGTGGTTTCATGTCAGCTTTAACAAAGCGTTACATAATGGATGAGTCTGAGAAGATCTTGTTCTCTGGAGGCTGAAGGTGAACACCTGAATCATCATCACCCTGACGTCTCATTCCATTACAGTCATAATTCTGCAGCGTTTGACCTCACAACTCTCTGGCAACAATGTTCTGGTCACTTCCTGCAATCTCGGAGGGGTCAGAGGTCACGGACTGAGTCTGCAGTGACGCTCAGGAAATATAAGCTGAAGCTGCAGTGTGATACGGGCTGTTGCACATTAATGTGTTCACCTGAGCGCCTGGATTCAGTTTACTGGCACTGTGTCTGTCTGTATAGAACTGTCCTGTGTGATGGGGTGTGTTCATGCTGATTGTGTGAATGAGTGTGTGTGTGTGTGTGTGTGTGTGTGTGTGTGTGTGTGTGTGTGTGTGTGTCATTCATTAAATTTTAAAGGATGTACTGGGATCAGAGCACAGGACACAACAGAAGCCTAAATCACACCCAGACCAACAACACGTCACCATGGTTACAGACCCACAACTTCCCTTCGTCATGGTAACGCCGTTGTGTGTGGTTTATTACCAGGGTCTAAAAGTAACAACTGACAGTTACAAACATTTTATACATTTTGCTGGTTGGCTGCTCTCAATATCCCAATATCAAAGCAACACAATTACATATTGAGAAAATAAACAGTTTGATGGCTGGTAACAATACTGAATTCACTCGTCATTAACAGGTGTGTCAAAACATTAATTTTGGACCCCATTTGTGACAGAAGAGTTGCTAAACCAGGTCACAGCATCATTAATACAAGATGCAGCTATCAGAACATGAGGAACACCCTAGCAACCACACCAAACACCCTAGCAACCACACCGAACACCCTAGCAACCACACCTAACACCCTAGCAACCACACCAAACACCCTAGCATCCACACCGAACACCCAAGCAACCACACCAAACACCCTAGCAACCACACCAAACACCCAAGCAACCACAATGAACACCCTAGCAACAACACCAAACACCCTAGCAACCACACCAAACACCCAAGCAACCACAATGAACACCCTAGCAACAACACCAAACACACTTGCTGTATCTTATTTTGTAGGCTGTGTCCTCCAGATGTTGTATTTGAAGGCTGCATACATCATCGTGGAAGTCTCATTTAAGAAAAATAACTGTTAAATTGCAAAGTAAAAAAGAAATGATTTTATTACGGTTACTTTTCTTAAATAAGACATCCTTAATGATGTATACCGCCTTCAAATGACACCTCTGGAGGACGCAGCTCCTATCAACCACACTAAACACCCTAGAAACCACACCAAACACAGTCACCTTAGCAACCAGACTGAACACCCTAGAAACAACACAGTCACCCTAGCAACCACACCGAAAAATAGTGACAATAGTGTCAATTAGAGTCGCATTGTAACACCCTAGCAACCACATTGACCACAGCCCTGCCCAGATTTGAAAAGTAACGTAAAAGTAACATAACGCATTAATTTCCATAAACCGTAATGAAGTAATGTAATTAGTTCCTTTTTTAGGGAGTAACACAATATTGTAATGGATTACTTTTAAAAGCAACTTTCCCCAACACTGTTCTTGACTCCATCTTCATCAGCAAAATAATGACAGAGAGCTGTTTTATTGCTCCAGTGAAAGGACAGAACAAAGAGTTGATTAAAGTGATGGTGTGGAGTCACTCACTATGATCCCGGGATAGTATCCAGACACGGCCACGTTATCCGTCTGCGTGGCACACAGCAGCCCGACCACCAGAACCACAACAGAGAGTCCGAACAGAGACACGGAACACCAGAGCGCTGTCCTTCTCCGCTTCACAAACACATCTGGACAAACTGAACAAAATACAGTCCATAGCAGTACTCTAGCAATGATACTGAAGACATTACTGTCACTCAGCAAAACCCTAGAAACCACACTGAACAATACTGACAATTGCAGTCACATAGCAACACCATAGCAACCACATGGAACACTATTACGGTCACATAGCAACACTGTAGCAAACACACTAAACATTTCAGTCCATGGCAACACCCTAGCAACCACACTAAACACATCAGTTCATAGCAACACTCAAGTTACCACACTAAACAATACTGACAATAGTTTAAATTAGTCACATTGCAACACCGTAGCAACCACACTAAGCATCACAGTCCATAGTAGTACTCTAACAACAACACTGAAGGCATTAGTCACGTAGCAACTCCCTAGCAACCACACTGAACACCCTACAGTTCATAGCAATACTCTAGCAATGATGCTGATGACATAAGTGTAACCTAGCAACACCTTAACAACCACACTGCACCCATAGCAACACCTTAGCAACCACATGAAACACTATTACGGTCACATAGCAACACTGTAGCAAACACACTAAACATTTTCAGTCCATGGCAACACCCTAGCAACCACACTAAACACATCAGTTCATAGCAACACTCTAGTAACCACACTAAACAATACTGACAATAGTTTAAATTAGTCACGTAGCAACTCCCTAGCAACCACACTGAACACCCTACAGTTCATAGCAATACTCTAGCAATGATACTGAATACATAAGTGCAACCTAGCAACACCTTAACAACCACACTGCACCCATAGCAACACCTTAGCAACCACATGGCACACCATTATGGTTACATAGCAACGCCTTTGCATCACGTCAGTGAGTTTTACAGGGTAAACAGCAAACAACTATAAGGCTGTGAGGTGAGTCAGACTGAAGATGGGCTGCAGCTCCTTGAGCCCAGCGATCATCAATGCTAATCTACTTCAGCTAAAGCTCCACCTGATCCATCAGCCAATCACTTTCAGCATTACTGACCACATATCCAATCACACTCATCGATCTGACGGCGGATGTGCCTTGTGTTCCCTACTAAAACGAGTAATATTATCTGAAATATATTTCACAGGGACAGAAATAAACCTCACTGAAATACAACGGCTGTAATTGTATTGATGAGCCATTACGTCGCTCAGAGAGCCGATAGTTCATCTAAAATACACCATAAAGCCATTTCGAGATGAGTTTGGGCTGGTTGTACTCACCATCGGCCTGCGATTCTCCACCAGGTTCAGACCAACGATTCCCAAGAATGCTCCAAAACTCAGCTGCCATCCAGAAGAGAACAAACTTGATTTAACTGAATATCTTGACCAGTGTTGGGGTAATGCATTACAAGTAATTTAAGTTATATAATCAGATTACTTTTTCAAGTGCTAACTAGTAAAGTAACACATTACTTTTTAATTTACAAGAGAATATCTGTTACTTTTTTAAGTAACATCAGTTATTTATTCCACATTTATTGATTACAAGCTCTAATGTTCCTGTTTAGAAATCATGAGCAAGATGTTACTTGAAAGATTTGAAAAGTAACACAATAAGAGTGTGTATCTAAAAGTTAAACAAAAAGCAACCCAAAAAAATACTTTTTTAGGGAGAAAGGCAGTATTGTAATGCATTACTTTTAAAAGTAACTTTCCCCAGCACTGTTCTTGACTCCATCTTCATCAGCAAAATAATGACAGAGAGCTGTTTTATTGCTCCAGTGAAAGGACAGAACAAAGAGTTGATTAAAGTGATGGTGTGGAGTCACTCACTATAATCCCGGGATAGTATCCAGACACGGCCACGTTATCCGTCTGCGTGGCACACAGCAGCCCGACCACCAGAACCACAACAGAGAGTCCGAACAGAGACACGGAACACCAGAGCGCTGTCCTTCTCCGCTTCACAAACACATCTGGACACACAACACACACTCATACAGATGTGCACTAGTAACTATATCATCTTCCTGCTCTAAAACATGACACACATCACAGATCAGAGTGTTCTCTGAACATTAAACAGTTAAATGTTTTAAAACAATATTTAAAATGGTTTTATGGGAACGTTCCATTGTATCATTTTGCAAACATTATGGGAACGTTACATTTGAATGTTCTCTGAACGTTCTGAAACAAGTGGCAACATTTAAACTGTTAGATGAACATCTGAAACATTTCAGGAAAAAACATTTCAGTAATGTATAAGTAATGTTTGTGTTCTAACGTTTTGAGAACCTAATTATTAAAGACCTTATAACTTTGAACAAACATTCTATTAACGTTACAGGACAAGTTCATAACTTTGAGAGAACCTTGACAGAACACTCTGAGAATGTTTTTTATTTATTTTGGTTATGCAAATGTGTAGAGAACATTCCATTTGAATTTTTTTTTTATTTTATTTAACATCATAGGAACGCAACTTTTGAAATCTGAAATTAGTGGTCACTTTTAAAAACGTTAGACAAACGTTTCAAGGAAAGCACTCCAGCGACCAATTTATAATTTTTTTGTGTGCTAAAATTGAGAACATTAATAATTATCCACTCAAAATCACGTTCTGCTAACAGCTTTATTGTTTTATCATTGCAAAATATAAATTATATTACCGTTATATTATCTAATCAGATAAATGTGAATATAAGGCATAAAAATATTACGATATTATAAACATTCATATCATGATTTCCTGTAAAGCTGCTTTCAAAAATTGCTATACAAATAAAATTGACTCAAGTCTTTAATACTGCAAAACAACATTTACAGTAAACACGTCAGAAGCAGCGAGGTATTAAAGTAACATGCCGAAATATCAAACGATGAGGACAGAAACACTGCAGGTGTGACCTTATATTTACACAAAACACAAGATACTATTCCTTGTTGTTGGTTTTATCATCATTCATGCAGGCTTTAAACACAGTCGAGACCCTCCAGAATATTTGCACTTTCTGGCCATTTTAATGCAATCTATAAATAAATAAAAATGTTTTATTTACCATTTAAATGAACCGCAACTTACTCAAATTTAACAAACACAAATACAGAACACTTTCCTCAAAGATTGTAGTTTTCATAAAGAAATTAATGCGTGAACTTGCTCTCCTCACAGATGCTCGTCATGTGAGAATAAAGTCAGTTACAGTCATAATGACATGCCGTTATTAGAGATGAGCTGATGTTATTATTATGATCACTTTATGCGGAACTCACCTGCGGGGTCCGCGTTCTGCGCGTTCGTCTGCGGCGCGTTCTGCATCGCGTCTGTCTGATGCTGCACACAGAATTTAATTCACAAAATAAAGTCTATTAAGAGACTTTTCCGCCGTGTTTATAATAATCCTGAGTCAGTGACGCAGCGGAGAGACAGGTAACGCGATGCGCGCGGGACTGACGCGTGACAACACTCTACAAACACAGAGTAGAGTAGAGTAGAGTAGAGCTGTAGTCAAGACCACCTGATCCGTGTCGAGACCAGCACGACATATTGCTTAATTATCGTATTTTAGACTATAATATAAAAACAGATTTCATACAATTACTTTTTTGCAACAATATCTTGGATTTTTGGGGATTTTTTTTATTAATTTGGTGAAATTTTTTGAGACAATCTCTCATGAAGAGAAGCCTCAAGATAATTTAAAATTAGTGCTGTCAAAAGATTCATCACATCCAAAAAAAAAAAAGCTTGTTTACACAATAAATGCGTGTGTACTGTGTATATTTATTATGCATATATAAACACACACCCCTGTACATATTTAAGAAAATTGTTTATAAATTGAATATATTTATATAAATAGATATATACATGTAAATATTTTCAAAATACATAAATATACACAGTACACACATTGCATAACTTTTATTTTGGATGCAACTAATCGCGATTAATCGTCTGACAGCACTACTTAATGATTTAAAACGAGACAAAACAAGCACTGAAATAAGATGCATCGACTACAGATTCAACATATTTCTTAGTATTTGGTTATTTTTATAATGAATATACATCTTTCTAGTCATGCTAAGCTCTAAAATATTGTAGATGAGTGAAGGGGCAAATCCCAAGTCCTCTCTGAAACCAAGACTAGACCTTCATAAACCAGTCTGAGTACTACAAAACTACAGTAGAGTCCACTTCACTGGCAAGAAACTCATTTAAATTAAAATTTAATTTAAAAATTTAATTTTTTAAACTCATTTAGAAATAAAAGCTGAACTGTTAAAATTCAAGATAATTTCTGAATGGTGGATTGACAAAGACTTGCCTGAAAACAAAAAAAAAAAAAAAAAAAAAAAAAAAAAAAAAGTTTGATTGTATCATTTTGCAAATATAATGGGAGTGTTACATTTCAATGTTCTTCTGAAAATTCTAAAACTAGTAACATTACAAAAAAAAATCTAAAATGTTTCAAACGTTTTTATGATAATGAATTGAAGACATTACCAAAGATAATATATTATATTATATATTAATATATATTCTATTGTTTGTTCATAACTTTGAGAGAACCTTGAGAGAACATTAACCAAAGTTCTGCCAACATTCCCTCTTAACTGGGAATCTAGCAAATCTCAGCCGCTTTACTGTTTGTATAACAGATACATCACCCAACTAATCTATGATCTTATAAATCTGCTAAATGGTTTGATGTCAAAGCAATTCATGAAAAAACAAAACAAACGTTCAATCATACTGGAACAATGTTAGACGCAGCACAATAGTGGATTACAAAGTTACATCAGAAAAGTACTACTAACTTCCCCTGACTAACCACAGCTCTAATCAACGGTTTACTTTTGATCGGGGAGAAAACAAGCCTTTCACAATCATTTCAGGATAATCCAAGCCTAGCCTTAAAGATCTGAATCCTGAGATCTTAAGGAATCAAATGACTCTTCCAAACCAAGATGAACACGAACCACATTAGATTTCTCCAAACAGAAGCGATTCTTCTGCTGCGGTGTGAACGTGGACCCAATACAAATAACACAACACACGAGCACTTTAAACACTGACTTTATTTACATTAAAACAAAGTGTCAACAAAAACATACAAAAAAAGACAAACAGCGTCGATTACTGTGTTGGGCAGGTGTTAGCACTGCCGCCAGCATCAGGCTTCACTGGAGAAGAGTTCGGAATCTGCCACCAGTCTTTTACTGGAGCTGCATGTGATGCTGCGCTGGAGCTGGGATCTAAAACAAACACAGAGTCAGTGGAGCATTCCAGTCACGTGCATTTCTATAGCACTTCATACAATACAGACGGTTTTAAAACAGCTTCACACTAATAAACATACAAGATTAAATTGATAATAAAAACTGTCCCGAGCTTCTTTAGCGCTGACCCTAGCTCTTTAAAATAACACTGATGAAGTAAAACTAAAATGTAAAAGTCCTTGATATTCCATGACTTGGAAAAAAAAAAAAAAAAAAGATTTTTAAATAGATCTTTTAAAATTCCATGATATTCCGTGACCCCCGTGGGAACCCTGCAGTTTAAACACATTAGTGAGAAACACCCCACACGTGCGTTTACCGTCTTCATCACCGTCTGAAGAATCCACGAAGGACTCGGCCGGCGTACAGGAATCCTCTAACATGAACACACTCACAGTAACTGATCTGCACGCGTGACCGCACGAGACACGGCACGAGACCGCGACGCTCACGTACCTGGCCCCGCCCCGAGGCTGGAGTCATCAGTGAACTGTGTGGGACGCTTGAGGGGGACGCTGGAGCGCACGTCACAGAACGTCCTCTTGGGCGAGTTGAGCTCAGTCTCTGTCAGAGGAGGAAGGCGTTTGGTTGGCGTGCACGGAGCGTCTCGCTGGCTCTCCTTCATCTTGTACGCTCTCCGCTTCCATTTGTTGATCTCCTCCTGCTGCTTGCTCACCAGACTATGTGAGGAACAGATAGGGAAGCCCTGAGTAATGCTTATTAACAGACACAGATTACAGAACGCACTTCTTTAATATCAAAAATGCACCGGTTTAGGATCACTTTAAAAATCTGATTAAGATGCATTGTTTTTAAATTATGTTCAAACATTAAGGGGGTTAAAATCAGGACAGGAAATAGCCTGTGACTGCTAAATTATGATGTTTTTTTAATTTAAAAATCTTGTTAACATTAGTGGACCTCAGAGGCAGTTCATGACACCTTTAATTAATGTGCATTAGTAATATTTTGCTCATCTTGTGTCCTCAGGAATGAAGCCAAAAGCGTTTTCCCCAAACTGAAAGTATGCCTTTTAAATTCAAATGTTGTTAATATTTAAGTGCAAAATTCTTATTTCGTTTCTCAGCCGTTTGGTGATGTTTCGGTGCGGTCACCTCTCAAACTGAGCGTTCTTCTTCTGCAGCTCCTCCATCTGCTTCTCTTTGAGGGACGTGACCGCTCTGGTGCTCGGACACACTTTAAAGTCAAACTCATCGCCGTCTATGACTGCAGAAGACATTTAAACAGATCAAACGATGAGAAATGAGCAAGAGATGTGCATAAAACACTTAGAAAGTCACTTCCTTAAATTATGTTCCTGCTCTTATTCAGGATTCATCATTGAGGATGTCCTACAGAAAAACACGCTCGTCACCATCATCTTCACTAAATGTCACTTTCACCATCCAATATTAAATCAGTTCCAGGTTGACTGTAATCTAAGCGTCTTACATGACTGTTCATCGTCCTGCTGCATTTTCCTCAGGGTCTCTTTCAGCTTGCGGATGACATCGGCTCTGTGCTCCAACACAGAGGTCATCTGTGCAACTCTAGAGTGAAGCAATCACAGAAACACTTTCAGCACGCTCTCCTCAGACTGAACCGTACGTCACAGGATCAGCGGCTCATAAACCGCTCACATACTCCTTCTCATGACTTGTGGTGACCGCGATGTGATCCAGCTCCATTCTGACCAGTTTGTCTTTGAGGGCGGCGAGATCCGCAGCTTCTGGTGTCATGCTCCTCTTAGCCAGAACCTGCAGGAGGGATTACACACATTGCAGGATTACAGGATATGGTGCAGGTGAACTGAAACTTGTGCTGCACGGCTCTCAAACACCAAGCACACAAACAGTCAACGATTAACCAACCTCTGACTCTTTAAGTTTGTCTTGCAGGCTCCGGATCCGGGCTTCCTTCTCCTTCAGTTGGTTACTGAGCTCCTGGAGCTGAAGATCTGACGCATCAGCTTGGACCTTCACTTCCTTCATTTGCTCCTGAATTTCCTGCCAGACAAACAATGGAAGCACTTACAAACATGTCCTGTAACAAACTGCTGTGTTGATGCTACCATCTAGTGATCTGTGTCCCTGACTAAGGATTTACAGTCGAATCAGATTGGTCAAGTCTTGCCTATAGAATAGTGTGTGTGTGTGAGTGAGAGAGAGAGAGAGAGAGAAGGGCCAAAATCAAATTAAATCTGTTAAATTGCTTGTGCGAGCATGCTTTCAGTACAGCGCAAGTCTGATGCACCGAAAAATCAAAAGTTAATTTACAGAATTAAATTAAACCAGAATATTTGTGACCCTGGAGCACAAAACTAGTCATAAAGATCAATTTTTCAAAACTTAGGTTTATACATAATCTGAAAGCTGAATAAATAATCTCTCCATTGATGTCTGGTTTGTTAGGAGGACAATATTTGAAAATCTGGAATCTGAGGGAGCAAAAAAATCTAAATATTGAGAAAATCATCTTTAAAGTTGTTCAAATGAAGTTCTTAGCAATGCATATTACTAATCAAACATTAAGTTTTGATATTTACAGTAGGAAATGTAAAAAATATATCTTCATGGAACATGATCTTTACTTAATATCCTAATGATTTTTGTCATAAAAGAGAAATGTATAATTGTGACCCATACAATGTATTGTTGTCTATTGCTACAAATATAGCTGTGCTACTGATGACTGCTTCTGTGCTGCAGGGACACAAATTACAAGTTTAAAAAAAATATAAATAAATAAAAGCATGATGAAATCCCTCACAATAGGATGCACTTGTGAGTCTCTGTGTCATGCTGATGCCTGTATAACAGCGTCCCTCTCCGTACCTCCATCTGTTTCTGCGTCTGCTGCAGCTGCAGTGACACGCGCTGATTGTCCCGCAGAAGTTCAGCCTCAGTTTTGGGCAGCGTGTCGTGTTGGGCTTGAAGCAGAGTTAAAGTGTGTCTCCTCTGATCCTTCAGCTGCTGCTCAGACTCGGCGGTTAGGTGTGAAAGGGGAGCGCACCGATTCGCATCGATTCAACAGAGCCTGTCAACCAGAGCGGATGGTCAGGAGCGGTGCGCAACAAAAACACCTAACACCGTTTCAAAACACATGCATGGCTTACGAAATAAAAGGTGTTGAGATGCTCGGTGGCTCTGGAGCGGCGAGGGATTTGTCGCTCGAGCAGCTGTATGACGGCGGAGGCCTGAGGAGATCCCAGCAGAGACCTGAGCTCCTCCAGATCACGGATCCTGTGCTGATGCTCCTCCGACACCGTCACTGCGTGTTTGGATAAACCCTCCTCCAGAAGCCTTAGACCGGCCTCCAGCGTCTGATCAACACACAAATAAGACACATCAGCACCAGGAGACTGAAAAATACAGCCAGGACGTTTATTTCTATAGCGGTTTATTCAAGACAGATTGTTTCAAAGCAGCTTCGCACAAAGAAAACAGGACAATAACAGCATAAGATGAATAAAGCAACTCTACAGAAGACAATAGTGTTATTATTGTTCAGGGTAAAACCCAAACTATATTCCTGCAATACTGGAGACTGCAGTTCTAACCAATTCTTATTTCCTAGATAAGCAAAATGACGCAAGATGTTCAGTCTTGTTTCCAGGGAAAAAAACATTAAATAAAGGGCATTTGGTTAAAACAAGATTGTTTTTCTTACTCCACTGGAAAGGAAATGAAACACTGGACACTGCTAGAAGTCAAATAGCCCTAATCTAAGATCAAGCGATCGTCTTCTAAACATTATATTGTGATACATTTTTTAGCTGTATCGCCCCGCCCTGTAGCTAAACAAAGATGATCCTACCTGCAGGTACTGCTGCCATCTTTCCAGCAGATGTGTGAGTCTCTGATCCCAGACCTGCTGGACGTCCCCCTGGAGCGAGCGGAAGGACTGCGCCGGACACTGAGCCGTGAGCGTGAGCAGGTCCTGCAGGCGAGACTCCTCAAACGAAGCCACGTCACGCTGCAGCTGCGTCTCGAAGTGAGTCTTGTAGCACTGCGCCAGTCTCCTGTAAGCCTCCTACAATGGTTTGTCCTCGGGTTAACTTCGTCTGAAAGATGCTGGTTGTTGTGATTCGTGTCTTTGCAGACTCTTACCGCACTCTTGATCAGCACATGGTTCAGTCTGGTTGTTTTCTTGGTGTGTGTAACGACGACGGTTCTCTGAGTCTTTGGAATAATCTGCAGCAGCTGATAGATCACGGCCCATTCTTCACGGTTTATGGCCGCTAAAGCATTAGTGGGACGGTCGATGATCAGCTGGAGCGCTGCAAAGACCGCCTTCACACGGAGAAAAACCTCAGACTATTAAACCAGTCTTAAGACCACACCCCATCATCATCATCATCATCATCATCATCATCATCTACCTGCAGTTTCTCACCAGACGCCTCAATCTCAGGAATCAGATGTGCAGCTGTGTGTCTGGACTGATCCGCAGACACGCTGCAGTTCAGCTCGGTGAGAGACTGAAACACAGCGAGACGCAGCTTTAAGAGCAAGTTAAAGAACGGTTTATTCTGGGTGAGGAGATGAAGACACTCACCTGACTGAGAGAATGCACTTCAGACTCCAGCAGGATCTTCTGCTTGCCCAGCTGCTCTGCTTTTGATTCAGCGTGTGCCAGCTGTGGGAGTACGATTACAATGTTAACACAAATACACACTTGGTGACCAAAATATATAGGCATATGTATTTGTATATATATATACATAAATATACACAGTACACACACATCTTATGTAAACAAACTTTTTTGGACACGATTAATTATTTAAAAGCACTAATATTTATTTTATGCCATGTCAGCATCTCGGGCTATTTTCATGGCAAAAACAATTAAAAAATACAATAAAAATCAGCACAAATATAATATAATTCAATTCAATAAATTTATTGCCATGTCAACAAGTTGATAGGAATTTGTCTTGGTACAACTCTCACACGTAAATAACCCAAAAGACAAACATCATGAGTACAAAAAAACAGACGATGTTCACCAACAATACCCAGCAACCAGTAAGACATTAGACCAACACCCCGCAGAAAAAGACAATACCCCTCGGCAGAGAAAGTGCACAGTGCATACAGTTAATAAAGTGCTGCTAGCAGTCAGTGCAGGTTCAGATATCTGATAGCCAGAGGGTAAGTGCTGTCTCTGAAACGTGATGTAGAAGTCTTAATACTCCTATATCTTCTTCCTGATGGAAGGAGATTAAAGAGATGATGAGCAGGGTGAGAGTGGTCCGCTATGATGTTTTTAGCCTTTCTGATTATTCTGGTGGAGAAAAGTGAAGAAAGTGAAGGGAGACTACAGCCTATAATTTTTGATGCTCTGCGTACTACTCTTTCCATCCTAGTTTTGTCCTGAGCGGTTGTGTGACCGAACCAGACAAGCATGGAAAAAGTGAGCACGCTTTCAATAGTTGACCTATAAAAGTGGGTCATGGCAACTCGGCTGACTAAACTTTTTGAGCTGCTGCAGAAAGTGGAGTCGCTGGTGAGCTTTACTGATCTTAAAATTAGTGTTGAGCTCCCATGATAAGGATTCCTGAATTGTGGTCCCCAGGAACTGGAAGGAAGTGACCCTCTCCACCTCCACCCCATTAACGGAGAGCGTAGAGAGGGGACCTTCTAAAATCCACAACCAGTTCCTTGGTTTTTGAGATGTTAAGTATCAAGTTATAGCTTTCGCACCATTTCACCAGCCCCTCCACTTCTCTGCGGTAGTCAGACTCATCTCCATTAGTAATAAGACCAACTACAGAGGTATCATCAGCAAACTTAAACCGCTATCAAAACGACAGTAGAAGTCATTAAGCCTCCCAGGAAGAGAGGGGTCACTGACTGGAGCATGGTGTTTGATCTTACAGTCAGTAATGTCCTGCAGCCCACGCCAGACACCTTTGATGTCATTTGCATGCAATTTATTTTAAAGCTTAGCTTTATAGGAAGCCTTGGATTTCAACACAGCTCGCTGAAATTCACATTTCAGTAATTTGTATTGTACCATATCACCACTCTTAAAAGCAGCCTGTTTTTTCTTACATAGCATTCTCACTACATTATTAAACCAGGGCTTACTGTTATTAAAGACATGAACAGCTCTTGTAGGAATACAAACACTCTCACAAAATTGAATATAGGATGTGACGGTATCAGTAAAGATGCAGGGTTTTTCCTACATTGAAAATTTTTTGGCGGCCGCCAAAACTATTTTTTGTCCCGCCAAAGCCTTATTTGATGTGTAATTGTGTTTTGTGAGTGAAGCAGGCTACAGACGGAGTGACTGAGAGAACGAGCACAGCGCCCCTCCCCCGCGCGCGCACTCTCCGTCTTCAGTTCTGTCTTTGCTCTCTCCCTCGCATCAAAATCAACTGATCCTAAAGGTCGGGAGACCGAATCCATGTTTCACGTGGTGCATTCGGAGAATATTTTTGCTGAATTACCGCTGGCTGTGAATTGCGGTCAAAAAAAATAATCGCCTTATCTTCTCTTACAACTTGTGACAAGCATTCCGCACATGCAGCTGACATAACTTTAAATAAACGAAAAAAAAAAAAAAAAATCTATCCAGTTATGAAGTATTTTTGTGTGTGTGTGTGTTGACAAATCTTTCGCGATGTCCTAACAGCCAGGATTCCCACACAACACGTCCGCTAACGTCCGATTCGCGACCTAATGACTCCTTTGAGCCGATTCATTATAATGAATGGTTAAAGCAGTTGGTCTGCCCGTCAGTGTCTGAATCAGTGTATAAAAAATCATTACTTCTTAGAAGAACATACACATCTGAAATGAGAAAGTAAGTGTGCTTATCCCATTTAGCAAGAGTGCTTAGTAAAATTTAGCCTTAATAATCCCCAGTATGTATAGGCCTATGACAATGTGTAGTAAACTACCTATAAAATCATTTAGTTTAAAGTTAGACTGGAGTGAGATGAAACTAGATCAAAGCACAAAGCAAGCTGTTGCTAGCTGGCTGCTAATTTTATTAAATTTTATATGGTAAAAAATTACACTATTACACCTTTTAACGCTACGTTTTTAATGCTACTTTTTAATTGATATGATTATAATAAAATAGTTATCTATCAAAAAAGGATTTTATCTTTCAAAACTATGAAAGCCAGTCGTGGAAAAATCACAGCTTTTTTGCAAAGAGGGCAAGAAAGGATGACAGTGAGTGACAGGTAATATCTGTGTCTGATAATTGCATAATTTGTAAATAGATAAATTGTGATACCTTTGACATTTCAAATATACTTTGGTATCGATGATGTTTACATGTAAAATAAGTTGTAATCGCTTTCTTTTACTATCTAGCCTGACAGTGATCGGTTTTTCATGAATAAATAGGATAAGAAAAAAATCCCAAACTGTTTATTTGTATTTATTTTAAATTTAACATTTATTGTCAGTATTGGGCTTGCGGATCATGTGGGTACTAGGGTACTCTTTGCTGTGTGTGTATGACCGTGTCGGTCAGCCACCACCGAAGACCAATTTTGACCCAGGAAAAACCCTGAGATGTTAATATCCTGACCATCAGACCAAAAATTACTCCATACTGTGGAGTCTAAGCAGTCCTGTAATGTGTCTATGGCTTGTGGGGACCATTTCCTAAAAAGTTTAACAGTTGGTTTCGCCACTTTAAGTTTCTGGCGATATTTTGGTATAAGAAAAATAGTGTTGTGGTCGGACTCACCCAAAGGGGCCCTGGCTACAGCATGATATGCCTCAAAAATAGGAGAATAGCATTGATCCAGTGTTTTATCCTTCCTGGTAGCGATCTGGATTTGGGGTTTGTATCTGGGGAGTGCTTTCCTCAAGGAGACATGGTTAAAATCACCCAGCACAAACATGGCAGCGTCGGGATTGTTGTTTTCAACCTCCGTGATATTATCTACAAGTTGCTGCAGAGCAGTCGGAGCAGAGGCGTCCGGGGGAATATAAATAACCATCAGGACAACAGAAGAAAACTCTCGAGGCAAGTAGAAGGGCTTACATATCACAGTGAGGGACTCCAACTCTGGAGAGCAGGTTTGTGACAAGTTTTTGCAATCCGAACACCAGTTACTATTGATGTAGCAGCCAACCCCACCTCCACGTAATTTTTGTAGTTGGCAATCCGGCGGTAGATCGGGCAGGAAAATGGTATCATTTCGGGCATGCTGTCGCGAATATGAAGTAATGCAGATCTGTCATACTGAACAATACCAAGGCTGGGTTCTAGGAACGTGCAGGACAACACCAAACAAACAACCAAAACAGAGAGTAGTACCGAGTCGCCATTGAACGGCGCCATCTTGCTTTCCATAGATAGATAACACAAGTTATAAGTTAAGTTGTGTTAATATAACACAAGTTACATTACATTAACATATGATACATATTCTAAAACTTTTCTGGCAAAATTATACTAAAATCTTTAAGTGAGTTCACTTCATAAAAGATTTTTCTACATATATTAAAAGCTGAACAGTCCAATAAAATGTTTGACAGGAAGGAGAATCTTGCAGAACACGCTTCGAGTCAGTCTTCTATAAACTCTCTAAACACCACTCACTCAAATATAGTTTTAAGAGATCTGTTTGAAATTTCTGGATGGATTTCATGTAATACTATTTTGTACATGTATTTAATAAAGAATAAAATAACCCTTTATCACATTAAGGAACCTTTAGTCCAAAACCCAGCTTTGGCACCAACTAAATGAGCTAAACTCTGCAGGAGTCTGATTTATTACACCTGCTCTTTTCAGCACATTTCAGGTCCTCACCTTCTCCATCTTTGCCTCCAGTTCTCGTCTGAGCTGATCTCTCTCTTGTGTGGCGTCTCGTAAAGACTCCAGGAGCTTCTCGGCACAGATCTTCTCATTCTCCAGCTGATCCTTCAAACCAGCGAGAGACTCCAGCTCCTCCGCCAGCTGCTTTCTCTAAAGAAACAACTAATTACTGTAACAGTGCTGCCAACTAATGCTCAGGGAAAGCTGCTCAATGATGTTACGCGATGACATCATGTAAAAATCACAACGAAAAACTGCAAAGAATACACAATCAGATCACCCAAATCTCAGTGAAAAATATGATTAGGAATACGATTTGAAATGTTAATTGAGATTTGTTAATAAAACAAAAAAAAAAAATTACCAGTACATTTTCCATTTTTCTACATATTCTTTGATCTGATCAAAGGTGTTATCATAAATTAACTATTATTGAACAATTGCAACAATCCACGTGATGGCAAAAATAGTGAACATAGTGTCAATTAGGTCGCATTGTACACCCTGCAAACCAGCATTGACACCAGCCCTGCCCAGATTTGAAAAAGTAACGCAAAAGTAACATTAAGCATACTTTCCATAAAAGAACAAGTAATGTAATTAGTTACTTTTGAGGGAGTAACCCAGTATTGTAAGGCATTACTTTTAAAGTAACTTTGCCCCAGCCACCGTTCTTGACTCCATCTTCATAGCAACTAATGACAGAGAGCTGTTTTATTGCTCCAGTGAAAGGACAGAACAAGAGTTGATAAAGTGATGGTGGGAGTCCTCACTCTGATCCCGGGATAGTATCCAACACGGCCACGTTTATCCGTCTGCGTTCAACAGCCCCCGACCACCAAACCACAACAAGGGCCGAACAGAGACCGGAACACCAAGCGCTGTCCTTCTCGCGCTTCCCACAACCCATCTGGACACACTGAACAAAATAAAAGTCCCATAGCAGTACTCTAGCAATTGAATACTGGAGACAGTACTGTCACTCCAGGCCCAAACCCTAAAACCACCACGGAACAATACTGACAATTGCCGTCAACAATAGCCAACAAAAACCATAGCAAACCACATGAACACTATTAACTGTCCCATAGCAACCCTGTAGCAAACACACTAAACATTTCAGTCCATGTCAACACCCTAGCAACCACAACTAAACACATCAGTTCATAGCACACGTCAGTTTAACCACACTAAACAATACTGACAATAGTTTAATTTCTCACATTGCAAAACCAGTAGCAACCACACATAAGCCTCCACAGTCCATAGTAGTGTACTCTAACAAACAACACTGAAAGGCATTAGTCACGTACAAACTACCTAATAGCAAACCCACGGAACACCCTACAGTTCATAGCTAGATCTACTCTCGGCATGATGCTGATGCCATAAGTGGAACCTATAGCACACCTTAACAACCACACTGCTACCAACCCATAGCACACCATCCTTAGCATACACATGGAACACTAATTACGGTCCATAGCTAACACTGTAGCATACAAACACCTAAACATTTTCCATTCCATGGCAACACCCGAGCAAACCACACTAAACCATCAGTTCATAAGCAACACTCTCATACCACACTAAACAATACGGACATAGTTTAAATTAGTCACGTAGCAAACTCCCTAGAAACCCCTGACACCCTACAAGTTCATAGCAATACTCTAGCAATTATACTGAATCTAAGATGCAACATATTGCAGACTAGACAACCACACTGCAAAACCCTAGCAACACCTTAGCAACCAATGGCCACCATTATGGTTACATAGCAACCCTTTGCATCACGTCAGTGAGTTTACAGTGTAAACGCAAACATCTGGTTTCTATAAGGCTGGTGAGGTGAGTCAGACTGAAGATGGGCCTGCAGCTCTTAGCCCAGCGATCATCAATGCTTCTCGTCAGCTAAGCTCCGCCACACCTAGATCCATCGCCAATCAACTTTCAGCATTACTGACCCAATCCATCCACTCTTCGATCTGACGGCGGACTGTCCTTGTGTTCCTACTAAAACAGTGAATATTATCTGAAATATATTTCACAGGGACATGAAATAAACCTCATCTGAAATACAACGGCTGTAAATTGTCTTGATGAAGCCATTACGTCGCTCAGAGAGCCGATAGTTCATCTAAAACTTACAGTAACGCCAATTTCGAGATGAGTTTGGTTCGTACTCACCAATCGGCCTGCAGATTCTTCTCTCACACCAGTTCAGACCAACGATTCCCAAGAATGCTCCAAAACTCAGCTGCCCATCCAGAAGAGACACAAACTTGATTTAACTGAATATCTTGACCAGTGGTTTGGGGTAAGCATTACAAGGAATTTACAGTTATATAATCAGATTACTTTTTTCAAAGTGCTAACTAGTTAAAGTAACACATTACTTTTACCATTTACACAGAGAATATCTGTTACACGTTTTTTTTAAGTAACATCATTTTTACTCCCATTTATTGATTACAAGCTTCTATGTGCCTGTTTTAGAAATCAATGAGCAAGATGTTATTGGAAAGGATTGAAAGTAACTACAAAAGTAACATAACGCAATTTAAAGTAACGTAAGTAGATTACTTTTTAGGGAGAACAGGCAAAAGTTTTATTGTAATTCATTACTTTTAAAAGTAACTTTCCCCAGCACGGTTCTTGACCTCCATTCTTCATTCAGCAAAATAATGACAGAGAGCTGTTTTAATTGCTCCAGTGAAAGGACAGAACATACGTTTGATTAAAGTGAGTGGGGTGGAGTCATCCCTCAGCTATCTCCGCGGGATAGTATGACAACCACGGCCACGTTATCCGTCTGCGTGGCGCACAGCCAGCCGACCACCAGAACCCCAACAGAGAGTCCGAACCGAGGACACCTGAACACCAGAGCGCTGTCCTTCTCCGCTTTCACAAAACACATCTGGACACCACAAACAAACACACGCATACAGATGTGCACTAGTAACTATATCATCTTCCTGCTCTAAAACATGACACAAATCACAGATCAGAGTGTTCTCTGAACATTAAACAAGTTAAATATTTTAAAACAATACTTAAAATGGTTTTATGGGAAGTTTCCATTGTACTCATTTTGCAAACATTATGGGAATGTTACATTTGACATGTTATCCCTTTTTTCTGAACAGTTCTTGAAACAAAGTTGTAACATTAAAAAACGTTAACATCTGAAACATTATCAGGAAAAAACATTTCAGTATGTATAAGTAATGTTTGTGTCTCTAACGTTTTTGAGAACCTAATTATTAAAGACCTGATAACTTTGAACAAAACATTCTATGAACCGTTACAGGACCAAGTTCATAACTTTGAGAGAACCTTGGACAGAACACTCTTTTTTGAGATGTTTTTTTATTTATTTATTTTGGGGGGGTTGATGCAAATGTGAAGACAACATTCCAATTTGTATTTTTCTATGTTACACAACCATCCACAGGAATGCAACTTTTGAATTGTGAACATTAGCTGGTCACGTTTTAAAAAGACGTTAGACAACGTTTCAAGGACAAGCACTCCAGCTACCACATTTAATAAGCTCATAGTCACTTAAAAATGAGAACATTAGGTAATTAACCACTCAAAAATCAACGTATCTGCTAACAGCTTTATTGTTTTATCATTGCAATATATCAATTATATTTACCGTTTATATCTATTACACACAGTAATGTGAATATAATGGCATACAAATATTACGATATTATGAAACATGCTATATCATGTTAACCTGTAAAGCTTGCTTTCAAAAAAATGCTATACAACTAAATTGAACTCATAGTCTTTAATACTGCAAAACAACATTTACAGTAAACACGTCAGAAGCAGCGAGGTATTAAAGTAACATGCCGAAATATCAAACGATGAGGACAGAAACACTGCAGGTGTGACCTTATATTTACACAAAAACACAAGATACTCATTCCTTGTTGTTGGTTTTATCATCATTCATGCAGGCTTTAAACACAGTCGAGACCCTCCAGAATATTTGCACTTTCTGGCCATTTTAATGCAATCTATAAATAAATAAAAATGTTTTATTTACCATTTAAATGAACCCGCAACTTACTCAAATTTAACAAACACAAATACAGAACACTTTCCTCAAAGATTGGTAGTTTTCATAAATGGAAATTAAATGCGTTGCTTGCCTCGCCTCATCACGTGCTCGTCATGTGAGAATAAAGTCAGTTACAGTCAAAATGACCATTGCCGTTATTAGAGATGAAGCTGATGTTATTAATTATGATCACTGTATTGCGGAAATCACCTGCGGGGGTCCGCGTTCGGCGCGTTCGTCTGCGGCGCGTTCTGACTCTGCGTCGTAGTCTGATGCTGCACACAGAATTTCATTTCACAACATAAAGTCTATTAAGAGGACTTGTTTTTTTCCGCCGTGTTTATAATCATCCTGAGTCAGTGACTCAGCGTAAGAGACAGTACCGGCCGATGCGGGGCGCGGGACTGACGCGTGGACAACACTCTAAAACCCCAGAGTAGATAGTAGAGTAGAGTAGAGCTGTAGTCAAGACCACCTGATCCGTGTCGAGACCAGCACGACATGTGATATTGCTTAATCATATCTTATTTTAGACTATAATATAAAAACAGATATAACACAATTACTTTTTTTGCAACAATATCTTGGATTTTTGGGGATTTTTTTTATTAATTTGGTGAAATTTTTTGAGACAATCTCTCATGAAGAGAAGCCTCAAGATAATTTAAAAATTACGTCGCGTGTCAAAAGATCATCACATCCAAAAAAAAAAAAGCTTGTTTACACAATAAATGCGTGTGTTCTGCTGTGTATAATTTGTTATGCATATATAAACACACAATCCCCTGTATCAGTATTTAAGAAAATTGTTTATAAATTGCATTATATTTATATAAATAGATATATACATGTAAAATCATTTTTCAAAATACATAAATATACACAGTACACCACATATTAGTATAACCTTTTATTTTGGATGCACACCTGTATCACGCGGATTAATACACGTCTATGCCAGCAACTACTTAATGATTTAAAATGAGACAACACAAGCGATTGACAAAGATTCATGCGACTTCAGATTCCAAAATAATTTCTTAGTATTTGGTTTTATTTTTATAATGAGAATATATCATCTTTCTAGTCATGCCTAAGCTCTCAAATAATTGTAGATGACGGAAAAGGGCAACTCCCAAGTCCTCTCTGCAAACCAAGACCGCGACCTTCATAATACACATTTCTGAGTACTACAAAACGACAGTAGCGTCAACTTTCACTGGCAAGGAAACTCATTTACAATTAACATTTAAAATTTAAAAATTTAATTTTTTAAAAACTTCATTGAGAAATTAAAAGCTGAAATGTTAAACATTCAAGATAACTTCTGAATGGTGGAGTTGGACAAAGACTTGGCCCTAGAAACACATTTTAAAAATCACGTAAAGCAATAATATCCTTAAAAAAAAAAAAAACAAAAAAAAAAAAAAGTTTGATTGTATGCATTTGCACATATAATGGGAGTGTTACATTTCAATGTTTCTTCTGAATAATTACTAAAACTAGTAAACATTACAAAAAAACCCCTCTAAAATGTTTCAAACGGTTTTTATGATAATGAATTGAAGACATTACCAAACGATAATATATTATATTATATAATTATATATATTCTATTGTTTGTTCCATAACTTTTGAGAGAACCTTGAGAGAACATTACCCAAAGTTCTGCCAACCATTCCCCTCTTAACTGGGACTCCTAGCAAATCTCACGCCGCTTTACTGTTTGTAAGAACAGATACATCACCCAACTAATCTATGATCTTATAAATCTGCTAAATGGTTTGTATTGTCAAAGCAATTCATGAAAAAAACAAAACAAACGTTCAATTCATACTGGAAACAATTGTTAGAAACATAGCTCAGCACAATAGTGATTACAAAGTTACATCACGAAAGTACTACTAACTTCCCCTGACTAACCACAGCTCTAATCAGGGTTAAACTTTTGATCGGGGAGAAAACAAGCCTTTCACAATCATTTCAAGGATAATCCAAGCCTAGCCTTAAAAGATTCTGAATGCCGAGATCTTAAGGAATCCCAATGGACTCTTCAAACCAGAGATGAACACGAACCACATTCGATTTCTCCAAACAGAAGCGATTCTTCTGCTGCGTGTGTAAGTTGAACCCAATACAAATAACACAACACACGAGCACTTTAAACACTGACTTTATTTACAATTAAAACAAAGTGTCAACAAAAACATACACAAAAACGACAAAACAGGCGTCGATTATAACTGTGTTGGGAAGGTGTTAGCACTGCCGTCCATCATCATGCTTCACACGTGGAGAACGAGTTTCGGAATCTTCTGCCCACCAGTCTTTTACTGGAGCTGCATGTGATGCTGCGCTGGATGCTGGGATCTAAACAACAACACAGAGTCAGTGGCGCATTTCCAGTCACGTGCATGTTTCTATAGCACTTCATACAATAACAGACCGGTTTTAAAACAGCTTCACACTAATAAACATACAAGATTAAATTGATAATAAAACTGATCCCGAGCTTCGTTAGCGCTGACCCTGAGCCTCTTTAAAATAACACTGATGACATAGTAAAACTAAAATGTAAAAGTCCTTGCTATTCCATGACTTGGAAAAAAAAAAAAAAAAAGATTTTTAAATAGATATCCTTTTAAATTCCATGATATTCACGTGACCACCCGTTGGACCCCTGCCAGGTTTACAACACACATGAGTGAGAAACCCGTGCACACGTGCGTTTACCGTCTTCATCACAACCGGGTCTGAACAGAATCCACGAAGGAACTCGGCCGGCGTACGGATCCTCTAACATGAACACACTCACAGTAATGATCTGCCAAGCGTGACCGCACGGGACCCGGCACGAGACAGCGGAGATCACGTACCTGGCACCCGAACCGAGGGCTGGAGTCACAGTGAACTTGGGGACGCTTGAGGGGACGCTGGACAGCGCACGTCACAGAACGTCCTCTTGGGCGAGTGAGCCTCAGTCGTCTGTCAGAGGAGGAAGGGTTTGGGTGGCCGTGCACGGAGCGTTCTGCGCTGGCTCTACTTCATCTTGTACGCTCTCCGCTTCCATTTGTTGACTCCTCCTGCGCGCTCACCCAGACTGTGTGAGGAAACAGTAGGAAAGCCCTGAGTAATGCTTATTAAACGAACAAGATTCCAGACCGCACTTCTTTAATATCAAAAATGGGGCAGCGGTTAGGCACTTTAAAAATCTGATAAGATGCATTGTTTTTAAACTATGTTCAAACATTAAGGGGTTAAATCAGGACCAGGGAAATAGACTGTGACTGCTAAATTATGATGTTTTTTATTTAAAAATCTTGTAACATTAGTGGACTAGAGAGGCGGTTCATGGGGACACTTTAATTAATGTGCATTAGTAATATTTTGCTAATCTTGTGTCCTCAGGAAAGAAGCCAACAAGCGTTTTCCCCCAAAACTGAAAGTATGCCTTTTAAATTCAAATGTTGTTAATATTTAAGTGCAAAAATTCTTATTTCGTTTCTCAGCCGTTTGGTGATGTTTCGGTCGCGGGCACCTCTCAAAACTGAAGCGTTCTCCTTCTGCAGATCCTCCATCTGCTTCGTCTTTGAGAGGGGCGTGGACAGCTCTGGTGCTTTCGAACACACTTTAAAGATCAAACTCATCGCCGTCTATGACTGCAGAAGACATTTAAACAGATCAAACGATGAGAAATGAGCACGAGATGTGCATAAAACACTCAGAAAGTCACATCAACACTTCCTTAAATTATGTTCCTGCTCTTATTCATGATTCATCATTGAGGATGTGCTACAGAAAAACAAGCTCGTCACCATCATCTTCCACGAAACCTCACTTTCACTATCCAATCATTAAATCAGTTCCAGGTGGAACGTAATCTAAGCGTCTTACATGACGTTTCCGCCGTCCTGCTGCATTTTCCTCAGGGGTCTCTTTAAGCTGTCGCGGATGACATAAATACCATTAACCAACACAGAAGAGGTCATCTGTACAACTCTAGAAGGAAGCAATCCACAGAACAAACACCGTCAGACACGCTATCTCTCAGAATGAACCGTACGTCACATGATCAAGCGGCTAATCGGCCGCTCACATACTCCCTTCTCATGACTTGTGGTGACAGCGATGTGATCCAGCTCCATTCTGACAAGTTTGTCTTTGAAGGCGGCTGAGATCCGCCGCTTCTGGTGTCCTGATCCTCTTAGCCAGACCCTGCCGGAGGGATTACACACATTGCAGGATTAAGGGCTATGGTGCAGGTGAATGAGACCTCAAGCACACAACAAAAAACTACAAAAAAACAACGCAAAAACAAATTAAAATAAAAATTTAATCTTATATTTATATATTTTTATAAAAATCTTCACACACACAATGCAAAAACGAATTAAACTGTTAAATTAAGCATTTTTTTTTATATTTGTGTCAGATGAAAAAGGGTTGAAGCATAAAAACAATAAGTGTAATACTGCTTTAAATTGTTGTTGTTCCCCCCACAAAAAGATAAATACAAAAATTTGATTTAATTGCAATTTTGTTTTTCTGAGCAAAAAATATCATACATTTTCCCCTGATTTACAGAAGAGACCCATTAACATGTCATTCAGTGTAACAATGTCGTCAGGCATATTTACAACAAAAATCAATTTATGACACATTAAAACACTAATTACTTTCACCCCAAATACTAATAAATTGTAATTTTACATTTTTTAAATTTGCCACTATCCTAGGTTTTAGCCATTTGTCAGTAAGAATTTTTTACTCATTTAAAACAAAATCAAATTAAATATTCTCCCTTATTCTATTATATATTTTAATATGTACACGTCAGAATAAGCATGTTTGAATTTTTACATAAATATTGTGTTACACTGAATGAGAATTTAACTATTATTTCAACCAAATTTTGACATTTTATTCTCCAAAAACTTTTGAAACCTTAAAAGTAGACACTTTACTTACATTTAATGTGCTTTCTATGCACAAAATCACTTTTGTAAATTTCTATTGATGTGGACATCTTAACGTCTTTGACCCATTTACATTTTTAAAATATCTGTGCTGTACTGAATTATGCAAATTGCAACATTACTGTAATTTATTACTGAGTTTTAGTCACCAGTATCTAATGAGAATCAGTGACGCTGACAGTGAAATAAATTATTCCCGTGTTTAGTTTGAAGCTTGACCTGTTTGATTAAGAGTTTAGAGTGAGGATTACTCTTCTCACCGTCTCATGTTTCTCTTCCAGATGTGTTTTCGTCTCAGTATTGTCCCTCTCCAGCTGCTGTAGTCTCTCCTGAAGCTGATCTCTCTCTTCTGTTAAAGACGTGACGTCTGCTTTCATCTTCTCCATCACGTCTGACTGCTCACGATGGTCCGATCGCTCAGACAGCAGACGCTCCTTCTCTTCTGTTAACTGCTTTATCTGTATATAAACAACACTTTAAAGCAGGTGTGTGTGGATACATCTATCATCTGCGGTATGGTAGAAGTATACGATGCATGTCTAACCGCTGAGCCACCTGATCGTGTAGTTTGTCCAGCTGTCCATCTTCACAGCTCTTCTCTTCTCTCTGTGACTCCAGGCTGTGTAGCTTTCCCTGAAGTTCCTTCACCTTCTCCTGAGCATCTCTCAGTTCTGCTTGAGTCTCGATCATCTGCAGGGAACAAAACAACGGGTTAAAAAAAAACATCTGACGTCGACTGAGATCATCATGGTGCAGGAATAACGCTCACCATCTCCACGTTCTCCTCCATGTCCCTCTTGAGCTGGTCTCTCTCGTCTCGGAGGCCCTGCAGAATCTGCTGGAGCTGCTCTTGCTCTTCAGTTATCGAGCTGATCGTGCGTCGCAGGTTCTCCGTCTCATCCGGGTCTCTCTGAACTTCCTCCATCTTCTCAGACAGAAGCACATCTCTCTCGGCGCGGACAGACTCCAGCTCTGCGCTCAACTGCACCGACTGACAGTAAAAACAGCGTTGAATCACTGGAGACTGCTGGGATTGTGTGTAGCGTGACGTGTGAACGCACCTTCTGTGTGGCCTCCTCTAATGACGCCAGACGTGTGCGGTTCTCCTGTGAGACGTGCTGGAGATCCGTCTGGAGGTTCTGGAGGCGTTCTGATGTCTCCGTGAGCTGCTGGGTCAGTTCTGCTTCCTTCAGCTGAGCATCAACCAGATCGCTCTCCATCTTCAGAAGCTGATCCTGAGCTTCTTTCAGTCTCTGATGAGCTTCGGACCGAGCGGATATCAAAGCGTCTCTCTCCTCTCTAACAGAACGCAGCTCTTCTGACAGACTGCACACCTGGGAAACCATAATGGATGAGATCTATCCCTGCAGACACAAACTAAGACAGCTAGCAAAGATGATGCGATGCAGTTCTTCTAACCTGTCTCTGTAGTTCATCCACTTTAACAGGAAGAGTCTCTAACTCCTCTATCTTACTCTGCAGACGTCGCTCGCTCTCGTGACTCTGATCAAGCTCCTTACGCAAGTCACACACCGTTTTCTCCAACACGAGATTATCTGTCAGATCTGTGAAGAGGAAACATCAATTTGATACATTACATAAGATTATAATAACTGAAACACTCCTGGCAGCCAACTGGTTAAATCTTAAATGGAACAGTTGTCCCTAAAATAAAAAATAAAGCAATAATCCCTGTGAAGCCGTGGTTTACAGTGAATTTATAACAGCTGAGGGTCGTTATTCGGTACATAGCTGTTATAGCTGTTATAAATTCACTGTAAACCACGGCTTCACAGGGATTACTGCTTTTATAAAACGGTTATTTCATATACACAGTACAGTTTCACAAAATAAAACAGAGCAAATAAAGTGTAGTGATATTCATAAAAACAGTATTCTTCCACCAAACAATGTAGTTCCTCAGAATCAGTTGTGTTTGGTACAAAGTGGTTGCCGAGCAACACACAAACGTAAACAAAGGGGTATGTTACATTGTAGAATAATTTACAACAGCTCCGAACGTGGCTCAACCAATCAGAATCAAGGACCGGAACTATCTGTTTTATAAAACTAAATTAAACCAGTTCATCACAAAACGAGCGTCTTTTCAGAAGACTTGGATTAAGCAGCTCGATTCATATACATTACTTTAATATGTCTTTATGTGCATTTTAAAGCTTGAAAATTTACGCATCTATCTTTCAGAAAAAAAATGTAATCTTTATATATAAAAAATATAATAAAACCTCTTTGTTCTAAAGATTAACAAAAGTTGGAACGACATTAAAAACTAAAGAATTTTCATTTGCGAGTAAACTACTTGGTTCAATTTGCCTGAAACGTCAGCATTTCAAACATTTAATGATCGTCGTGATTGGTTCACAATTCAACAAGAAGCAATTTAGAGAGCACATGCAGTCATAGATCATGAAGTCCCTTCTGTACGTTCTCCAACAGTTCTTCACCTACTTTTTGGCACTTTTCCGTCCAGCAGAGCGGTCAGTTTAGTGTTCTCATCAAAGGTGCCCATTAGTTCTTTCTGAAGATCCGTCTGCATCTTCTTGAAGCGAGACTTCTCCTGCTCCAGCTTGTCCTGAAGCATCTTCACCTCAGCTTCCATCTTCTCATGGTCTGTAGTCAGGTTGGCCTGAGTGAAACACAGAGAGTCACATTAATCACTCCTCATGACACACACACACACACACACACACACACACACACACACACACACACACACACACCTCTCCTCTACTCACGTCTCGCTCTTTTAGGGAGATGTTCTCGCTCCGCAGGAAGACCCATTCTTTCTTGGTCTCCAAACTGAGACACTCGGCATCATCGAGAGAGCGCCGCAGAAGTGTCACTTCCTGGACAAGATCCTTGTCACTCTACAGAACACAATAGAGCACAATGAATTTGAGACACAGGAACGCAGAGTTACTTTTTCCTAGAAAGCATGATAATTGAACTAAATACCAGTAACGTACACAACTCTGCAGCTCAGTGGTCAGGTCTGTCTTCTTCTGAAGCTCCGATGAAATCGTCCCCAGCTCAGCCTGTGGAGAACAACAGTGAGATCGTATCACATTTACACACATTTGGCTTTAAGAGCAGCTACGTGACAAAGTCAACGGACCTTCAGCTTTTGTATCATGTCTTCCGATTGTTTTAACTCCTGCTGCAGTCTGGAATTTTCAGACTCCAACTCTCTCTGTGTGGAGAGAGATTACAATAGCTTACTATGAGCTGTCAGACACGGATCGTGAGTGGAAGCGGACAGTGATCCGAGTGATAATTGCATGCATGTGTTAAACTGCACTCTGATCACCTCATACTCTCTCTTGCTCTCCTGCTCCAGTTTCTCAAACTCCTCTGCATCTTTCCTCTCGTCAATGTCCTTCTGCAGAGCGTCTTTATCTTTCAGAAGTGAGTCTCTCTCTGCCTTCAGACTCTCCAGATCTTCGTTCACCAGCTGAAGCGTGTGTTTGATCAGGTCTCGCTCAGCAATGACAGCATCCTTTACAAAATAATTATAAAAAAGAGCATTCAAAACCCATTATACTGCTGTAACGAGAAGGATTTTTTTAATGAAAAACAAGCCAAAGAAAAATAAAGGATGTTGTTTACTCACTTTCTCAAAGCCGATAGTCTCACAGAGCTGAATGGTCTCTTCCAGATGTTTTCTCAGCTGAACACACAACAATTTTTAAATCAACAATTATGGTCAGGAGAAAAAAAAAAAAAAAAAAAAAAAGAAAAAAAAAAAAAGTGTTAAAAACCCATCAATGCCCTTGTTTTAAAAACGCAGCCCCTGTCCTCAGATATAAGGCAGGAGTTGCCTGAGCTGTTGTACCTGTTCACACATCTCACAGCGCTGGACAGCTTCTGAAGGGTTCTCCAGCTCTGCCACCTTCAGTTCCAGTGAGGAGCTTTTCTCCTCAGCCTTCTGTCTCTCCTGAACCTCCGTCTGGAGTCGACTCTGCAGCGCCTCCATCTCTTTCTCCAGCTCAGACACGTTCTTCTCCTCCTCTTGAGCTTCCAGCTTCTTCTGCAGTTCAGAGACCTCCAGCTGGAGTCCAGCGCTCATCTCCTCTGCTCTCCGTTTGCTCTGAGTCTCTGCCTCCAGCTGACGCTCTAGAGACGACACCTTCAGCATCAGCTCGCTCGCTCGGGGAGAATCTAGGAAGTGACTCCTGAACAGAGAGAGGGGAAACTAATAATAATAAATAAATCACAGAAAAATTCATTTGTGAGCACTGCTGTGAAATGAAGATGTCTATGTAGAATGTAAAACTAACCTTTATTAAAAGTTATTCTTAAAATATTAGGACGTTAATCTTATTTAGTTTTCAACGTAGCCTTTAAATGCTGTCATATTTGTACTTCATGCAAACACGATCTTGGCACAGAAGCCCCCCCCCCCCTTTAATTTATTAATGAACTAGTGTTTTCTGAGTCAGTGTCGCACAGAAGTTGACGATCCTGACTTGCCATCTCCTCAGGACGCGCCTTTAGAGTGAAATACATCTTTATGCATGACATAATGAAAGTTTTTGTTTTCAATTTGAATTATTTTGTTTTAAAGTAGTAATTAAAATGATTCTACTAGATATTTATCATGCCCGTGAGGAGGCAAGTGTTTGCTGAGTTTCGGTTCATCATTGTGAAGCGCTGCTGTTGAAGACCGAGACGGCAGAAAGCGCATCCTCTTTGTTTTCTTTATTTTACAAAAGCACAAGGTTTTGTTGATATTGTGAGCACACACAAATAAAAGCAGCCCCTTTACAGTTCCGAATGATACATTACTCTTACCTTTATGAGCAAAAATGATAGCGTATTTTAAGTTACACTCTTAAGAAAAAAATGAGCACAAACGATTAGATGTGCACTTAATAGCGCACATTTATCTTTAAATTAATATTGTGAAATGCATGAAGTGTATTATGGCAAGTCGTGTTGATTTGAGAAGGCTACATTGATCAAACATACGCTCAACTCAGTCTGCCGCTGAACACTTAGTCGTTTTTTTTTTTA
Source organism: Cyprinus carpio (assembly GCF_018340385.1). Lineage (NCBI taxonomy): Eukaryota > Metazoa > Chordata > Actinopteri > Cypriniformes > Cyprinidae > Cyprinus > Cyprinus carpio. The sequence continues at coordinate 24,027,821 of NC_056597.1, read as the reverse complement.
TATAATTCAACAAACAAAATATTCCAAACATATTTCTAAATTAACTTTAGAAAGGAAAAGAAATGCATCCACTTCACCATTAAAAACCAAAATTAGTCTAGTCTATTAGCTGCAACAGGAGTTCGGCTCGGGACATCACTAGTAAAAGTGGTTCTGAGTGTCCTCACCCTTCAGAGGAGCTGCGGACAGTGATGCTGCTCATCTCCATGTCAGGTTCCTCCAGAGCGGTGAAGTCAAACCGACTGTCAAACTCATCCATATCTGGACACAAAACATTACAACCTTGAGAACCTTTCTCTGGTGTAACACCGACTCATTTTCACAGTATAATTTTCATGTAAAGCTAATTTTCTCCAATGATAAGACAGTCATACCCTCTCCCTCATCGGGCAGAGAACAATCAGCTCTTCTCTTTTTGATGTACGGCTCTGCAAAGCTCATGTCCGTCGAGGCGAGATCTTCCTTCAGGAGATGAGCAGATCTCAGCAGCTTCCCTCCCCACGTCACTCTCCTCTTGGGAACCTTTACATTTAAAACAACAATCAGATCCACGGTCTTCAGCAGCACTGAGTTTCAGCAGCGTTAGATCTAGTGAAATCTGTCACCTTAGGGACTAGGGCGACGTTTGAGGCAGTGACGAGTAGCTTGGTTAAGTTCTTGATCCGGTCCTCCTGCTCTCTCTGGAGCTGGTCTTTCTCCTGCAGAATCTGACACAGAGACTCTCGCTCGGTCGCAGTGGTTTGTGTGACAGAGGAAACCTGTGACACCAGACGGAACACAGTCGTGAAGATCAGAAGATGATGGGTCATGTTAATACTGGACGAGATTCTGACGATTAATCGAGTAATGAAAATAAAAGAATGGAATTTTATTTAAATGTCCACTTAATCTTTCATACTTGGCCATTTCGTTAAGACAGAAATGCTACAGCCGCTGTAACTTCCTGAATATGTGGACATCAAAACATGTGAACTCAGAGCAAGTGTTTGAGCTTTTATTTTGAAATCGTGATGAACAATTAGCAAATTGAGAAAGATATTGACTATTCTCCTGTGTTTGCATAGGTTTACAAATGATTTACTAAACAAATCTGATGAAATGGTGCACGTTGTGTTCCCAGATGAACGTCATAAATCAAAACTTTGTTGAGTTTGAGACACTCCACACAACTGTAAATGAAACGTTTGTGCGGAGCAGCATTTACTGTGAACGGAGTTGCTGTGACACGCACACACATAACCTACACGCTTGTAAATAATTAAAGCACATATTTAATTGAATCACGGTGTTTGTGAATTCACAATAGCATTATGCGTTATAATATTTGAATGGGTTTAATATATCATGCAACCTTGGAAAACGGTTTAAAAATGTGTTTCATGGAATCTCATCTTTAAAATAAAGTACTCGAACTGAATCAAGGAATCCCTAAAGTGAACCACATCCTCACCTCCTGCAGACGTCGTTTGAGATCGACGATCTCATTGCGGTATCTTCTCAAGAGAGCCCCTTCATCAGAGACCTCGGTGACGTGAGGGTCGTTCTTCATGCGCTTCGCAGCACTGGCGAACTTTAACCACAGTGAAAACACAAATTCAGCACATCTACCCATATCGCTCCAGATGGGTAAAGAAGGGTCTCCTCTCGTACCTGTAAAGTGCTGACGGTCTCGTCGACAGTGGCTGGGGTGATGGTGCAGATGATGACAGTCTTGGCATTGCCACCCAAAGAGTTCTGAAGGATTCGGGTGAGTTTACTGTCTCTGTAATTCAAGAAGCCCTTTGGATGGAAGAAAAACAACATGTTTGCTACAGTTACAGCGAAAAACTGATTCAGTAAGAGTTAAACTTATGAAATAACTCACTTCTGACTCTCATCAGATAGTTTCTTAATGACTTGACCCAGTGTGAACAAACTGCGGTTTATGTTGCACCCTTCTTTTAAGCGCGCTCCTGAAAAAGAGGAACAAGAGAGGTTTAAACACCAAAAAGGTAAGTCATTTTAGACTGCAAGTAGTTCTATGCAGCTACTTGCTATGATCTTATGCTTAGAAAAACATTCAGATATTTTAGACATTATCTGTCAAGGTGTATTTTTTGACATTTTTATAAAGCATTTTTTTTTTTTACAATATTGCTTACAGCAATCGACTCCCATTCAAAATTAATCACTTTAGAGGTTTTGTCGTCTCATTCCATTTTTGTGTGTTTGTTCACCATTGTGAGTAATATACGGATCAGATTTAACTGAATAATGTTTTTTTTTTAATTCTCCCATTAAATTTTCGATGGTCAGTCAAAGTGACTTTTTTTAATGACCACCATTTTGGGGGGGGGGGGGGGGGTCAAACTGCATATCTAAAAATTTAAAGTATCAAAAACTTATAGAAGTTTAAATTTACTGTAAATAAAATGCAATATATTTAATTAAATATTTTACATAACAGGTTTTACTCTAAAATTGGTATAAAATTAAAGCCTTGTGTCTAAATAAGTTGTGCTCCAAATTTGAAGTTGATATGAAAAAGATTGAGGTTTCTGTGAGATTGTATTTAGGGCGTCATACCACAAACAGCCACCGGGAGCCATCAAAACTCCTTTGAATTTTGTTTAATGAATTTTTCTCTAGATTTCTGTCAATTTTAATTCTATCTCAAGATAACCACCAAATATGGAATCCTGAGACTCAGACCTTTCCAATGATATGTTTGTTGCCAAGATTATAAAAAGTTTTGATTCTAAAAGACCGTAATGCATTTTGTAATATGTGACACAACTTGACTCCGCCCACTAAGGGGGAGGAGACCGCCATAAGATTTTAAAGTACCATTTCCATGGTAACGCCATGTCCGATTTCAAAATGGTTTTCACAGGATGAATCTTGGGCTTCTAAGCTTTCAAATGACATATAATTTATGATGATTACTAAAAAATTTGATGGAGAAAAAAAAAAAAAAAAAAAAAAAAAAACAAAAAACGGTGACAGTTAAGGGGTTAAACCACTCAGACTGAGAAACCATTACTATTTAATTTGTTATATACAAAAAAAACAAAAAAAAAAAACACAAGAGCTTAAGTAGTAAACAAGCAACAGGCTAAAGAATAAATAGCAGTAACAAAACATTACCCTCAGCTCCCGTTTGACTCGCCCGCTCAGCACCAGCGAGATCCACCAAGTTCTACAGGAACAGGAAACAAACAGCTGATTAAACATAAGAACTGCTGCTTATCTAAACTAATGGCATTGGTGAGTGAAATCACAGACAGTTCCTGGTTAGTCTTGCGCTCACCAGGTGTGACACTATGATGGCTCCATCAGCGTTTTCACCAGACGCCAGGTCACTTCTCTCTCGGCTCTCCAAGATCTGACACGGACACAACAAACGAGACGCTTCAGAGACGAACCTTAAATCAGACAGCAAACACGCCTCGGCTCCTCACGCTTCTTACCATGCGAAAGATGGTGTGGGAGCGGCTGCTACGCTGGTTCATTTTTGTTTTCCCATAATGTCGGTTTTCTGTATGAATAAAGTAATGAGCAAACAGGTATAACAGAATTAAGGATGAGTGAGTGATGCAGTCGGCGCAGCTTTACTTTCTCCTTTGGTGATCCAGGACAGGGCTTGTTCCGGAGACGTCACCAGCTCCTCCGTCAGATCAGCCACGTACACGTTTTTCTGTGGACACATTAAAAGCTGAAACTCACTGTCCCAGAGCGAGTAACAACAACAGACAAACAACTCACGTAGTTTCCTTCACGAATTTCCAGAGGTTTTCTTTTCCAGCTATCGCAGAGCAAATCTGTGACCGTCTCGTTGTAGATTTCCATGTAGCTCACGCGCAGGAGAAACTCTTTCTTTGGACACTAGATAGACGCAAAGAAATTAAACTACGGTTCTTTCGCTGATATAGAATGGAGAAGACATAAATGTAATTATCCAACATTTTCAGCACATTTTAATTTTTAGGTGAATGATTCCTTTAATCATTTGTGAGGAGAACAGACTGAGATATAAGCTGGAGGAAGATCTCAGATCTGAACTGTTGTGCCACAGAAGTGAAGATGTTTGGTCTCGAGTTGATTCACAACGCTTACATTTTTAATGGTTTTGAAGACGTCAGCCATGGCGAGAGGAATCACTCCAGGGTTATGCTCACTTCCCATCATGGTGAAGGTCTTTCCGGAAGACGTCTGTCCGTAGGCAAATATCGTGCCTGAGAATAAGAGATCATGAATTAGGAATCAATAGTGAGTGACCGAGCAAATTAAACACTTAAGTGCAAAACATCCATTTATACTGTAAAACTCAAATATACACACAAAAAAAAAAAAATCACATCACATACCTTCATCGTTCAAATCGCTTTCAAAACCGCATATAAACTCTCAAAAAACAAAAAGAAAATACTTTCATTTTTCAAATTAGCACCAATTTGGTATCAATTGCTTGAATATAAATCGCAACAAAATACAAACTGCACAAAGTTTAGGTATACAAAACTGAAGTTCAGCAAACGCTGTGGAACCAAATAAGAAACGCATGTTTATTAGCAAAGTTTAGGTATACAAAACTGAAGTTCAGCAAACGCTGTGGAACCAAATAAGAAACGCATGTTTATTAGCAAAACAAATACGAATGCTGGGAGACACGGCACACTTGATGTAAAAAAATAAATAAATTACAGAGTTTAAATAAAATAAAAATCAGCAAACACTGAAGAGAATATAAAAAAACAGAAAACTATTAAAACAATTAGTTTTTCAAAACCCAAAATACTTTTAAAACAGTGAGCGTTCAGTTTTAATTGTAGTGCATGTTCTCTAACGGAACTAAATGATTTTTATTACTATTAAAAAAAAAAAAAAAAAAAAAAAAAATCAAGGGCAAGTGACATCACACCAAGTAAAACCATCAACACGTCTACCGCAGCAATCCTAGTACGTACTGCATCACGTGCGGTTGTGTTGCCCTGTTCGCCTGATATTACACCAAGCATCCCTTTCAAACACCGGCTGGATTTCTGGACTCACCGTTGTAGCCCTCAACGGCAGACACGACCAGCGGCTTGGCGAAGTCCTGGTAGAGCTGAGTGGTGGTCTCTTCAGCGCTGAACACGCGGTCTGAAACACACGGAGCTCAGAACATGCAGCGCTGCACTAGCGGTCAGAGAAGATCGGCTGGAGCTGGACTCACCGAAGCTGAAGCTCTTGGTCTGAGCTCCGTCATCGTCCAGCTGATGGATGGCCTGTTTGTCGGCTCTCCAGTAGAGCTGCACTGGCTCGGGACTCTCGGACTCCTCTCTGAAATCATCAGATCCTCATTACATCACTGCTGGGCTTCTGTTGTCTTTGTGCACATAAAGTATTCTCGTAGCTTCGTTTAATTACGGTTGAACCTCTGAAGTCACGTGGATTATGTTATGTTTCTGAGCCTTGATCGTGTTCGGATCCTTACTGTCTACGGAGTGTCAGAGAGCTCTCGGATTTCATCAAAAACATCTTAATTTGTGTTCTGGAGATGAACGAAGATCTTACGGGTGAGTAATTAATGACAGAATTTTCATTTTTGAGAACTATCCCTTTAAATAACACATTAACCCTCGTAAAGCATTTGGGACTGGTTTGGTTTGGAAGAGAATGAGATGCATAAATATTTCTAAAAACTGCATAGCTTTTTATGAAACTTTGCACATGCTTTAAGATCCTCAAAAAAATTACTTTTAAGAGATAAAACCATTTAAAATGTTCAGATCTTTTTTTATCCTGGGTATGTATGGAGCACCATTAGATGTCAAAAATAATTCTGGCAAAATCACCTACAGAGAGTTAAATTAGTGTCAAAAACTTTCAAATTAATTCCACCTTTTCCCTACTTCAGGGATGAATTTTGATGATAAACAGGAATATGTTTTGAGGCATGAAAAATGCAGCACCTTCTCCATCTGAAAGAGAAGGTTTACGCAAGTAAAATTAATTTGTTTTGTTTTGAGAACTTTTCAGAGTAGGATTCATAAATTTCTGTTTTTGAGCAGTCATTAATTATAAATTCAGAATAATTTGAATAAATTCCATTCATTCAATTGGAGTCAATACTGACATTTTATATGATAAAAAGTTGAAAAAGAAAATAATATATATACACACACACACACACACACACACACATATATTCATATAACGTTACATATATATACCAATACACTTGGTGTGCTTCATGTGTAATTGTAAATTTCAAAGAACTCCTCGTTTTTTCATATTTTTTATTACTTTATCAATAACATGGTAAAAAATAAGGATTTAGTTAAAAATATCTTAAGTTACGTCTTATTTATAAAACAATGATTCTGTGGGTCTAACGTTAAATGGAAAACATTGTGAATACATTATAAAGTAAAGTTAAAGGAATAAATAAACTCTATGGTGACTGACAGACTAACACAATTTATAAAACCTGGTAAGCCAACGAAATATAAAGGATATTATTATTATTGACTAATATAGTATTGTAACAGATTACCATTTCTATAGATTTCCTCCATAAATATTTACAAAAACAGTCTTCTGTGTTGATTTAAGATTAGGGTTGCCACCTTCAGAGAGGCAAAATAAGGGACACCCATTCACGACCCCCCTTTTTTATTATTATTATTCATTTGCTCAAATTAGGGCTACATTTATTCGTCCCATTTTTATCTAAATACTAAATAGTAATTTGTAAAAAATGCATATGACATTTTGTATATATTTATGATTAACATAAATGATAAATTAATAAATAGGGTCTAACATTAATTAGAATCTATTAATTTATCTGTCTAATAATGTCTAAAAATATAATGATTATGTCTACCATGCTCTGATAATGTATGGAATATTATATTAACAGACTATCCCAATTTTAATAAAACAATAGGCCTATACCTTGAAGCACAGATGTGGCTGTCACTTTAAATGTATGGTTCACCCAAAAATAAAAATTATATAAATCATAATTTACCCAGGCTGTTCTAAACCTGCATAAAGTTCTTTCTTCTGTTGAACACAAAAAGAAGATACTTTGAAGACAAACCAAACAACCTCTGGTCCTCAGTAACTTGTCAAGAAAAAATTAATAAAAATAAAATCAAATACTTCCTTGGGGACCAGAAACTCTTTGGTAACATTCTTCAAGTAACTTTTTTATGTTCAACAGAAGAAAGAAATTATTAAGGTTTGGAACAACTTGTGGGTGTGTAAACGATGACAATTTTCATTTTTGGGTGAACTATCCCTTTAAGTCAGACAGTCCAACCTGAGCAACTGAAATGCTTCTCTGCAAACTGCGCGTTCATCATTAGTTACAGGATAGACACACTGACAATAGACAATAACTCTACATTCCTCCTTTCAAAGCCTCTTTCAGGTTTATCCTCCAGGAGCGGAGCACATGTAGTTGTTAGGACAGGTTCTTCAGGAATATAACAGAAACGATCTTCTGTAGGAGTTTCAGACGGAGCGTGAAGAGTCACTCAGCTAATAACGCTCTCTGATAACTTACATTAAACTTACCTCCGCTCTGTAAATGTGTAGCTTTTCTTACCTTTTAATGAGAGGTCTGACCCTGACGCACACTTTAACGGCGGACTCCTCCGCCATCATCCCTCCGTTAACGATAACCGACCGCTCGAGCGCTCAGCGAGATTTAAAACTTCAACCGACTTTTCATTGGACGGCGGTCTATGCGCGCGCAGATCAACGGTCGCCCTCATTGGCCCCTGTTCAAAATAACTAAAGCGGTTTTAAACGAGAGCTCATTTGAATATGCATGCGCGTGGATGACGCCTCATGAATATTAAGTTTTCGGCGAAAGCTGTGTCACGGTTTATATGTTGTAATTTGATTCATTATGGTTGACTTTTTCCATTTTTGTTGTTTCTTGGTGTTTACGTTGTAATTAAAAAAAAATAATAATTAAGTTTCCTTTTCAGTTTTTGCTATCTCTTAAAAGATTTTGGGTTTCATAATGGTTTTATTTCTTAAATATATGATACATTTTAAATATAATTATTTTTTTGCTATTGTTTCATATTTAAAACACGTGTAATCTTGTCAAAAAATAACAGGTTTCCACTGTGACAACATGCCCCCAGTTAGATTAACTTTATATTTGGATTTTTGGGGACAATAAGTATGAAAATATTCAATAGTGTTTTTTATTTAAGATTTAAGGTTTGTGTCTATACAGAAACTGCCTTTTATATATATATATATATAAATCACAAAACACACACACACACCCAGAGCTGAGTGCCTTATAATGGACTAAACTCTTAAATGACAAGAACTCTGGTTTTAAATCAGCAGGGTGACTTTTTTCTTTATTTTTCTCAAAACACACACACACACCCAGAGCTGAGGTGTATTTATGGCAAAACATTTATTTGAAATCATAATTATGACAGCTATCACATTATTCAAAAGGATGATTTGTACCTCAATAACCAATGCAACCTAGAGACATTTACAGCTTTTTACATGAATGAAAACTGGGATTTCAAAAAGTAGAGCTACTGGTGTTGTTGCTGGGGCACTTAGAAAGCAATTCATGCACAGACGTTCAATCAGTTCAATAAAAATGAGAAATGCAGTGAATTATTCCTTCAGACGGTGTTTGATGTACTGCAGAAATCAATCATCACTTGAGTTCAAACATGATTATAAACACAAATACAGTTTGACATTCAGATCAGAGAACAATGTCTTTATTACTCACAGATAAAAGTCTCTCGTTTATTTAACCCTTGCACTGCCTAAAATAGAGTTCCTCCCAAAAAAAACCAATAACTCCAAAAAATCTCTCTTTGCTATATAATAACAACACATCTTATACACACTCTTCTCATCATCTTTTCTTCCAACAATCATCAACAATTTTTTTTGTTTTGGAGCTAATTGATCTGAACTCATACACCTCGTTTTTTGAGTGAAAAAGCATTATCTGTGAATAATTTTGTCAAAATGTACTCAAAAACTGATGTTCATAAGCTCTAATAATATAGCATAACACAAGAGTTATAAGCAGTTTTTTGTAGAACGGTCATTTTCGAGCAGATACAACACAAGTGTAACAAACTTTAAAAATGATCACATTTTTGGGGAAAATAACCAGAACACAAAACCCAAACACAACATGAGAACACTGCAAAAAAAAAAAAAAGCCTTATCTTACTTGGTATTTTTGTCTTGTTTCTAGACGAAATATCTATAAATTCTTAAATTAAGATGCATTACTAGACAAGCATAATGACGTAAGATATTTAGTCATGTTTCCAGGCCACAAAAAACTAAATTAAGTGCATTTTGCTTAAAAAAGTCAAATGTTCTGCAAGTGGAGTAAAGAAAATACTCTTGTTTTAAAAATATTTTACCCCACTGGCAGATCATTTTATTTATTATGAGCCAAATGCACTTAATTTAGATTTTTCCCCCATACAAACAAATCTAGCAAATGCATTTTAAATTAAGAATTTATAGATATTTTGACTAGAAACAAGAGAAAAAATACGAAGCAAGATAAGCCTTTTTGTGCAGTTTTCTTCCAGTTATTCCCGACTGAGCTTTATGGATGTCAAAAGAAAGACAGCAAAGCATTTCGCTCTTTATTCTTTCCTTATACTTAGATATTCTTTCTCTCATTCGGTTCTGTTTAAAAGCCTAAATGCTAAACGTGCTTGAACAGAACGGAGCTTGAACTCTGTTCACTGCTCAATAAACTCAATAATAATAAGATCAATAATCACTAATATAAATACTCAGAGCAGTGCACCCTTCACCCTGAGCTTTCAGAATACATGTGTCCCTGCAGCACAGAAGCAGTCATAAGCAGCACAGGTATATTTGTAGCAATACACAACAATACATTGTATGGGTCACAATTATACATTTATCTTTTATGACAAAAATCATTAGGATATTAAGTAAAGATCATGTTCTATGAAGATATTTTGTGAATTTCCTACCGTAAATATATCAAAACTTAATTTTTTATTAGTAATATGCATTGCTAAGAACTTCATTTGAACAACTTTAAAGATGATTTTCTCAATATTTAGATTTTTTTGCACCCTCAGATTCCAGATTATCAAATATTGTCCTCCTAACAAACCAGACATCAATGGAGAGATCATTTATTCAGCTTTCAGATTATCTCAATTTCAAAAAACTGACCCTCAAGACTGGTTTTGTGCTCCGGTGTCCCGGGCGTGGAGCTGTTGAAAGCAGCTGAAGCTGGAAGTGCATGTGTGTAGTGATCTGCGGTGGTTAGGAGATGCTGCAGGTGGAGGATTTGGGCGGCTGCTCCAGGATGGACTCTCGGCGCAGGTCGTTGGGCACCGTGCCGTTCGGACCCCACACGTTCAGCTCGCCGTAGATGCCCGTCTCGATCATCTCCTCCTGCCAGGGGATGGAGATGTTCCCCGACGCAAACTCATCGTAGAACGTCTTGTCATCATCCTCCAGACAGACCCCCTTCACTGTGGAGAAAGCGCCCACATCGTCCAGATTCTTAGCGTAGACCGTCTTGGAATCCGGTACAAAAGGAGGCGGCAGAATCCCTGCAGGACATCAGTGTGGCGTTAGTGCACTCACAAGACAAGATCTGATGGATCTGCACTAGTGTTCCGTAAGGATTTTTCTTTTATATAATACTGTAAAAACTCTGAAATATTATTATGATGTAAAACAGCTGTTTTCTGTGTGAATCTCTGTTAAAGTGTAATTTATTTCTGTGATGCACAGCTGTATTTTCAGCATCATTACTCCAGTCTTCAGTGTCACATGATCTTCAGAAATCAGTATAATATGATGATCTGCTGCTCAAGAAACATTTCTGATTATTATCAATGTTAGAAACACTTCACAATCAAAATATTTTTGTAAAAACTGATATACATTTTATTTTTCAACATACAAATATAAATATAAAAATAAAAAAAAACATCAAAAATTTAAAATAGAAATCTTTTGAAACATTAGAAATGTATTTGATGAATTGAATGTGTCCTTGATGAATAAAAGCATTAATGAATAAAAATGTAAATTTTTATTGAATGACAAATATCACAGTTTCCACAGAAATATTGTGCGGCACAACTGTGTTCAACATTGATAATAATCAGAAATGTTTCTTGAGCAGCAAATCATCATATTATTATGATTTCTGAAGATCATGTGACACTGAAGACTGGAGTAATGATGCTGAAAATACAGCTGCACATCACAGAAATAAATTATAGTTTAACAGAGATTCTCATAGAAGACAGCTGTTTTACATTAGAATAATATTTCACAATTTTTTCTTGTATTTTTGATCAAATAAATGCAGCCTTGCTGAGCAGAAGAGATTCAAAAGCATTTCAAACGATAGGTAAAGGTACAGTAAGTTAAATCCAGGATCTACTGATGCTGCTCACAGAGGAAGTGTGGTGTCTGCACTAAACTCTCATCATCCTCACACCTGCGTCCAGTTTCCTCCAGTTGATTTCGCTGAAGAAGGGATGCGTGCGCAGCTCATCACACGAGCCATTCTTGAAGCCCAGCCTCTTGTCCACCTCTTTAGCCAGCAGACCCTCACAGACAGACTTGGCTTTCTCACTGAAGGATTCTGGGTAGGTCACCGGGTCATTCAGGATCCGCTTCTTCACCTCTTTATTCTCCACCTGAGGAGCAAACAATCACGATGACAGAGCCAAGAACAACAGCTGCAGATATACCAGTGTTTGTAAGCACAACAACGGAGTAAAAAACAAACAAACAAATACAACTGAAGAACTGTCATTAGAATAGCCATTGACTTTCGTAGTATTTTTTATTTTTCTTTTTTTTTTTGCATAAGTATGGAAGCCCGTTTCTGCCACTGAATAAAAATAAAAAAGGTAATTGCGACTTTTTTATCTCACAAGTTGGACTTTTATTCTCGCAATTGCGTGATATAAGCTCGCAATTCTGACTTTTTTTCTCGCAATTGCATGATATAAGCTCGCAATTCTGACTTTTTTTCTCGCAATTGCATGATATAAGCTCGCAATTCTGACTTTCTCTCGCAATTGCATGATATAATAAGCTCGCAATTCTGACTTTCTCTCACAATTGCATGATATAAGCTCGCAATTCTGACTTTGTCTCGCAACTGCATGATATAAACTCGCAATTCTGACTTTGTCTCGCAATTGCATGATATAAACTCGCAATTCTGACTTTCTCTCGCAATTGCATGATATAAACTCGCAATTCTGACTTTCTCTCGCAATTGCATGATATAAGCTCGCAATTCTGACTTTTTTTCTCGCAATTGCATGATATAAGCTCGCAGTTCTGACTTTCTCTCTCAATTGCATGATATAAGCTCGCAGTTCTGACTTTGTCTCGCAATTGCATGATATAAGCTCGCAGTTCTGACTTTCTCTCGCAATTGCATGATATAAACTCGCAATTCTGACTTTCTCTCGCAATTGCATGATATAAGCTCGCAGTTCTGACTTTCTCTCGCAATTGCATGATATAAACTCGCAATTCTGACTTTCTCTCGCAATTGCATGATATAAGCTCGCAGTTCTGACTCTCTCTCTCAATTGCATGATATAAGCTCGCAATTCTGACTTTGTCTCGCAACTGCATGATATAAACTCGCAATTCTGACTTTGTCTCACAATTGCATGATATAAACTCGCAATTCTGACACATTTACAGAAGCGCCATTGATCAAACATCTCTTTATAGGGAGATCACATGATGCTCGCAACGCCAAGGTCATGGGTTCAATTCCCAATGAATGCATGAACTGATAACATGCATAACTTGAATGCATTGCACACAGAAGACGTTTTCCATTGCATCGCACTACTGTTCCACTGTTTTGCGCTCGACGGATGACTTTGACCATCTCTGCATCTCGTGCATTACACGCCGTTCTAAAAGTGCTACACTCGAGTTCAAATGAGTCATTAAGAACAAGGCCTTGCACTTTTTCTCATTCCAAGTAAAAGCACGTTCTGCGCGAGTCTCATCTGCTGAATGCATGAAAGTGATTCTACTAAAGGTCCTGTGGAGAACGAATGTTGAAGATCACCTTCTCTCCTCGAGTCCTGAAGGGTCCTTTGGCGGCGATGAACTCGTACAGCGTGACCCCGAGAGTAAAGTAATCTACTGAGTAATCATATTCTTCACCCTTGAGCAGCTCCGGGGCCATGAACCCTGAAAACACACACACACACACACACACACACACACACACACACACACACACACACACACACACACAGGTGAAAATGTTTATGAACGAACCTCGCAGCCTCAGCACTCATGAGCCAATATCATCCTGCTTTACAGTTTATAGGAGTGTATATGAGCATCAAGATATTCTTGATTCTGTGTGAGTTTTGATCGTGATCTTTTTTGAACGTGATGGAGGTTTTCACCTGGAGTTCCAGCGTAGCCTTTGGTTTTGAGCTGGTCATCTGCGAGCTCCACAGCCAAGCCGAGGTCAGAGATACGGACGTGACCTGAAAACACCAGCATGAGGTGTGTGAGACCGAAACAACTCTCAACACATCAGATGTGTGTGTACACTACCAGTCAACAGTTTCTGAACAGTTAGATTTTTAATGTTTTTTAAAGAAGTCTCTTCTGCTCATCAGGCCTGTGTTTATTTGATCCAAAACACAACAAAAGCAGTAATTTTGTGAAATATTTTTACTAGTTAAAGCATCTGTTTTCTATGTGAATGTGTTGTAATTTATTTCTGTGATGTGCAGCTGTATTTTCAGCATCATTACTCCAGTCTTCAGTGATCATAATAATATGATGATTTTTTTTATTTCTGATTATTATTATCAATTTTTAGTAGTGTTTGTTGATGAGAGGAGCACTTCAGCATGTTCACCTTCATTATCTAGCAGAACGTTTTCTGGCTTCAGGTCTCTGTAGATGATTCTCTTCTGGTGAAGATGCTCCAGTCCTTGAATGATCTGAGCAGCATAATAACACGCTCTGGCTTCAGAAAACCCTGGGTTATTCTCATCCACATTATAGATGTGGTACCTGCAAAAGAATGACACAGACTCTAAAATATTTACAGAAATTTGCGAAACAATTAAATTCAACTATAAAATAAAATATGAAACTGGCAATCACGGGGGAAGCAGAGCAGTGACATCATCAAAAGTGCAGTACATCACAGCCATCCAGGTCTACTGGGTCAAAGGTTAACATTAAAGTTTAACATTAGACCAGTAGGTGGCGCTGTTACAAAGCTACTGGCCCGAGCTCTTGGGCTCAACATCACAAGGTAAAGAACAGGCGTGATGCAAGCAATCGACCAGGAGATTTCATTGGGTTCAAAACACATGCTTTTGAATATTCAACATCTATGTGTTGTATTGTGTCAGAAAGGTTCCGAAGACTATTTGTGCCAAATTTGGTGAGGGTCGGATAAACTTAAATGGTGTTTAAGCTGAAAAACATCTGGATAGAATACAAGTAATAATAATATGGTCAATCTAAAGAATTGTGTGTATGTGACTGACCTCAGGTCTCCTCCGTTCATGATGGTCATCACCAGACACAGCTCTGTTTTGGTCTGGAAGGCGTAAGCCAGCGACACGATGAATCTACTGTGAACTCGAGCCAGGATCCGTTTCTCTACCATAGCACCCTGAGAACAGACAACACGAGTGTGACGGACGCTCTTCAGCTCGACACTCGAGTCCTGATGAACTAACGGGTCCAGACACACAAGAACATACAGAAGGAGACTAACGAGTCAGGTATGAAATCAAATAAGCAGATCAGTGGTCACATGATTCTTTCATGTTCATGTCGACTTTTCAATCAACTTGTTGTTGATATAATTTACAATGAAAGTTTGATTTGAAAAATTATGCATTTTCACTAGTGCTCTGACATTTGGAGTCTACTGTATATGAAGATATACATGCAGAAAGATCAAAACATTCATAATAGATTTTAAGAACCTCAGTATACTAACACAGACGTTCTCTTTATGTATGTGAACCAATGCACTACTGTAGTTTATTTTATGCATTATGACACAAGCACGATGCATTTCTCAGTTTTCTGTTTCGCAACTGATGCATAACAGAAGAATCACATCATTAATGATGCTTGAGCCACTGTTAATAATCTGTCAATGAATGATGTATTCATGCGTGTAACTATGAATGAGGTCATTATTAACATCTAATGAATCATCTGTGGACTCACGATCAGTACGGTCAGTATCATCTCCAGCGTTCTTCCTGTCTAGGATTTCCACAACAAATCTGTTCCATAATTAAATGTGTTGAAGTTGCATTTCATAATGAGCTGAAGGCCAAAGCGCTAAAGCTTCATCGGCTCTAATGCTTGCTTCTGCTCCACAGCGCTCTTCACTCACCTGACCGATGCTTACAGACGCTCAAACACGTACACATCTCAGCAATACTGATGAAGAATGAAGAGGAACACGATGCACTGCTGCACTCAATGAAAAGGCTTTCATCATTTATTCCAATGGAAATCAGTCAACAGTCCGAAACTGATACAAGCACAATCTAATTTTGAATGTTTGGTCATTTCTTAAGTTGTGATCTAAAACAGGATTGTTTTGTTGGAGTGAAGCGCTAGCAAAGCATATCACCTCGCAGTAAAGCCTTCACCTTCATCATCAATGTCACGTCTGAGCTGCTTAATCGCACAAAACCAACATGTCAATCAGGATCCACATCCTGTTATCTAAGCGTTACCATTCCTAGTCTTGAAATACATATCTATTACCCTGGACATTTCCAGAAAAAATGAGGAAAAGGTGTCATTTGTGACTTAAACCAAAACCGTTTGGTTTTGGGTTTACTTTTCGATGATCCAGTTGACTTTATTGGGTTCAAAACACATGCTTTTAAATTTCCAATATCTCTGTGATTTATTGTATCAGTAAGGTTCTAAAGACGATCTGCACCAAATTTGGTGAAGATCGGATAAAGTTTGTGAGAAGAGCAGCTCAAAAGGTTTTGCTCTAACCGGCCAAAGACACTCAAAAAAAACCTGAAACACCCCATCATATTTACCCATTTCAGGCCCAAAGCACCCGAGTGCCAATAGTAATTATCCCTAAACCTATTTCAACCCCATTAACTTTACATTTAAATTATTTGAACAGAAAACTAACATTTCATTCAATCAGTAGTAAGTCCTTTGGACTCCAATGGCACCTTTTCTCAAGAAAACCAAAGGCATCAAGCCGTTTTCATACCTCATAGCCTTTCCTCTTCTTCAGCCTCTTCTTGTTGAGCTTCTTGCAGGCGTACAGCTTCCCCGTGGCCTTCATCTGACAGGCGGACACTTCCCCGAATCCACCCTTTCCCAGAACACGGAAGTCCAGGAACCAGTCCTCGGCTACGGGCTGCATCTCCAGCCACTTCCACTGGAGGAAACGCTTAAAGTACATGGTCTCTAGATAGAAGGTGAAGGGGACCTCTTTGAGGAAGTCAAAAACGCTGGCCAGGATCTGCACGAACAGGTCATCCGCCGCCTCCTCGTGCCGCTCCTTCACCTTGGTGATGTCGTTCTCGGGTAAAAACGGGCAGAAGTGCTTGGCCGAAGGCTCCATGTAACGCTGGAGGATTTTGGCGGCTTTCTGAGCTCGGTCTTTATCCTCGGCGGTGTCATACGTCTCGATGTCCTTCCAGAGGCGACAAGGGCCTTTATACTCGTTGGTGGTTTCCAGAAACTCTTGAAACAGTCGCTTACCAATGGGTTGCTCCACGCAGATGCTCTTAAACTGCAGATCCAGAGTTTCTCTCAGACCTTCGCACACCGTGATGTGGGGCAGCTTGAGTTTGGCATGGTACTTCTTGTCTCGGTTGGCCGCCGGGTTAGCCGTGCCGTCGAAACTGCCACGGGCCGAGATGTACGCCGAGTTGGCCACCACCGTCGTCAGGCCGCCGATGTCCATGGCGAGGCGAGGGAACTGAACTGGGACTTTCGGAGTGAGAACGAGACGAGACTGGCAGCTGAAGGGTCACAGCGAGAGCATTGGAGCTCAGCACAGTGAGACTGGTCCTCACCGGAGAAGAAGTGTGGGATTAGATCATGAGATGCAGAGGAACGCATCCAGCACGACGTCTTGAGTCTGATGGCAAAGTGAACAATAAGCCCTGCAACAGACACACACTCAGACGGATCCACCTGACTCAACATCTTTCATAAGGCTTTATCCTCTAACTCCATAATACCTTCCTCAGGTTAACACCTCTGAGAACATCACTCACCACAATGACACTCCAAACATCCTAGAATTCAGAGTTCAGAATTACTTCATCAAATGGCTCAAGCACATCTGTGTCCCTGCAGCACAGAAGCAGTCATAAGTAGCACAGGTATATTTGTAGCAATAGACAACAATACATTGTATGCGTCAAAATAATGCATTTTTCTTTTATGCCAAAAATCATTAGGATATTAAGTAAAGATCATGCTCCATGAATGATATTTTGTAAATGTCCTACTGTAAATATATCAAAACTTAATTTTTGATTAGTAATATGCATTGCTAAGAACTTAATTTGAACAACTTTAAAGATGATTTTCTCAATATTTAGATTTTTTTGCTCCCTCAGATTCCAGATTTTCAAATATTGTCCTCCTAACAAACCAGACATCAATGGAGAGATTATTTATTCAGCTTTCAGATGATGTATAAATCTCAATTTAAAAAAATTGACCCTTATGACTGGTTTTGTGCTCCAGGGTCACGTTTAATGTTTAAAAACATGAGTAACCTAACACATACAGTATGAACTGCTCAATTGTTATTTTTCATTCAGGAGCTCATGCAGACACTCCACTGCAAATTGATTAACGTCACAAATATGAAAAATTATGCAGAATTAGCACTCCTGTTATTTGGCCAGAAACATACCTCAAAGATGTGATTGCCTTCTGACACATCAAGCAAGAAAAGCTGGATGAAGATGATCAACAGTGTTCTGATTGACAAAAGAGGCTCATACCCTGCAGGCAAACCACAGCAGGTCATCATCGTCTTCAGCTGGTCAAGACGGTTGGTATAAATGTCCTACAAGTTTCTTAGAGCTATAGACCAGCTTGACCACTCCAGGAACACTGTAATCTGCACTACTGCACTGTTCCATCACAGAGGATCAGAAAAATAAAGGTTCTGGAAAGAAACTCTGTGCCTTAAGAGGCCAGGTCACATTTACCATTGTTTGGCAATATTTCATGGGCAAAATCCAGGCATTTCAATAGGAATCCACACTACAGGAATCTTGCATAAGGGGCAAATGATTTTCATATGCATTTGCCATATTAACCAACAGAAAGCTTTCGCTAATGCCATTAATAATCGAGAAGAACAATAAAATGTGTGCAGGATTTGGTTTTATCCCCAATGAACTGATTGGAAGCTAAAAAGTCTCTATATAAAGATTTTTTTCATATCAAAGATTATATAGACACACAATTATCTTGCTTCGTTAAAGGATTATATAGACATTAAATGGAAATTAAATGCATTTATTTTTTTTGCATTTTAAGTTAACAAGTATGGTGTTGAATGAATGCAAAAAAAAAAAAATTATAAATAATAAAATGGTGCCTAAGAAAGAAAACCATCTTCCTTCTGAGTTTACTGAACATATATAACAGATAAGAGATCAAGTTCAGTGTTATTGCACATGAAAACACTGTTATTATTGGATTATACCAAACAAACATATAAATCATTCTCTCCGATTAACCTCCATACATGAAAACATCTCATAATGTTATTTCACATCACTCAGACACACAAAAAACCACCACACAAGCATATAAATCATTCTCTCCGTTTAATTTCTATACATGAATAAGAAAAGTATATTTCCTTAGTATTTGTTACATTGTACAAAAAAGGCTGTTTGGAATTGTTAATCTCATGTTCCTAACGTCTGCGATCGAAGAGCCGTCACAACAAACGTCCCAAAAAAGCTCCGATATCAAAAATAGCTGCCTATGAGAGCAAATCACAACAAAACGGTAGAAAAATTCAGCCTCGGCGAACAGTGCTAAACGTCCAGCGCAGGAGTTTCTTCAAAAGTAGCCCTGAAGTAAGAGCCAGCAGCACAAAGACGATCATTCAGGTTTATCTGCTCATAAGCTACTGAAGATAAGAGACTGAGCTGAAGAATTATGGGAAGCATTTGAGGGAATCCTTACAGCAGGATCACACTATGGAGTTTCAAACAAGAACTGGGGGAACAAAGGGAATCTGCATGTGATCCCAACGACGGGTTCTGGAGCTCAAACTCAGAATCAGCAGCTCCAGGCCAGTCCTAATCGTCCTCTTCATCATCAAAGTCCTCCTCGTCATCGTCGTCCTCCTCTTCCTCCATGTAGGAAGTGGGGGTCTCCACCCTGGAGTTGTTGGAGCTGGACGCACCGCGGTCACTGCATGCACACACAAACTCTCGTTATTCATTATCAGTTCCAATGTGGTCAAATGAAGTCAAACATTTAGATATCAAACACATGTGACCCTGCCTGTGAAAACCCAGCTAAAGTCTTTTTTTTTTTTGTGTGATTTACCATTTTCTACATAAAATCATCCTTCATAAAGATGTAGAACATTCTGTGAAAATATAACCTTTATCTCTTTAATACTAAGGCCATGTCAAAGATTGAAATCATAGTGAAACTACTGGTCGAAATTAATCTTTGATGCTTATCTAATAATTAGATTTTGAGACTTTAGTCTGGTCTTCACAGACAGGGTCTCATTTTCATTCTGTGTCTCTTTTTGCAAATCATTTAATTGCTGCTGAATACCGTGAACAAAAACCAGCCGCTACATAAAACTGGACTCGATTAAGAGCTGTTTGTGTGCGAAACAGAGCCGCGTTATTCTGGATAAACTGAGACTTTAGTTTTTTATAATGGAGGTTGTAGTTATCTCATAATTAATATAAGACAACTAAACAAAATCTCATGGAATTTATGAAGGGAATGATTCAATGACTCACTTAAGATTCACTCGTTTCAGTACTGGATGAATCAGTGTTTTGAATGAATCTCTTGAATGAATGATTCAAAGACAAATGGCTACATTTTACCAGCCCCTTTTTACCACCTAAAAAAAAATTGATAGGTGGAACTAAAATGACATTTTTTAACAAATATCCGATTCCTGACCTTAAGTATCTGATTCTGGAATTGATTTTCACTACTTACATGTCATCAAAACAATCCAGTTATTAAATTACGATGTTTTGAGCTCATGTGATACTCACGTGGCCACATGGGACAGCTCTCCGATCAGCTGGTTAATGGCACCCTGCGCCATTTCTACAATATCAGACAAACAAATCAGTTTTCACGAAGCTCAGCACACGTCGAATCACATTTCTGTTCCACTTTATACAACACAGCTGATTCAAAGCAGCTCCACGTGGTCGAGACACACACCTGTGACGTACGGCTGCAGGGCTTTGGGAACGAGGCTCTTGGCGATCTTTAGCTGCTCCGGGCTGCAGCGGCCCGACTCCAGACCGAACGCCAAGCCCATGCGCTTCAGCACCTCCACGTCATCGTGGATCTCAAACATGTTGTCGAAGTTAAAGAGATACTCAAACCTGTGGAGACAGAAGCGCAGCGTCAGACGGGAAGAGCAGAGCAGAGCGAGCCGAACACACGGCACGCGCTCACTTGTCGTTGGAGATGCTGCAGTCGATGACGGTTCTCTTGCTGGTGTTGACGATGATGAAGGGCAGGTGGATGACTGTGTTTGGAGCTGGAGCTCTCTTGCTCTGCTGCTCCGCCTGACGATTGCGCTGCACCAGGTTCTTAAAGGCGATTTGCTGCAAATCACGAGAAATCAGACTTACAGGAATCATCAGTTCATGTGAGCCATGCAGTCACAGCAGGAAAAACTAAAACATTTCCAATTATAGTTACCAATTCAGTTATTTGGACAAAATCAAGAGATTTGCCTTGATTTAAAATAAATAAATAATTTATTTTCCGATTCATTTATTTGGACAAAATTAAGAGATTTGCCTTGATTTAAAATAAATAAATAAATAATTTATTTTCCGATTCATTTATTTGGACAAAATTAAGAGATTTGCCTTGATTTAAAATAAATAAATAAATAAATTATTTATTTTCCGATTCATTTATTTGGGCAAAAATCAAGAGATTTGCCTTGATTTAAAATAAATAAATAAATAAGATTCATATATTCCGACAAAATTAATAGAACAAAATTAATAAATTAAAATAAATAAAAAAAAAATAAATAAATAATTTATTTTTAAAACTAAAAAAATAAATAAAAATAAAACACTAACTCAATCAAAGAAATATGCATATGCAGGGTTTTTCCTGCTTTGAAACTTTTTTGTCCTGCCAAAGCCTTTTTTTGATCAGTTAATGTGATTTAAGCGTGATGTATAGACTGCTGTGTGTGTCACCCGAGGGTCTTCAAACTAATCGCGGTCTTCTCGCTCAGACGTACTACTATAAATCAACAGCCATGATGGGTGAAGGTCAGGAGACTTTGTTTCATGAGGTGCATTCAGACATTTTTCCCCTGATCTGATCTATTTCTCCTCTAATTCATTTTGTAAATAGCAGCTGTTATAAAAACTTGATGGATTTATTCAAACATAAATTAAATATTGAAGAACAGCAAAAATGATAACGGATATATTACATGGTGCATGCAATGCAACTGACGTGCAAAAACAACTTTGATTTTTTCTTTCATTGTACACACTGTCTATATGAGTGACAGGAAGTGATGCGATGTACCTGCAGTATGAGCTCCTGCAGCTGCGACTGCTTGTGTTTGATTCTCTCCAGCCGTCTCTGCCTCTCGGCCCAGGACAGAAGACAGGTTCACATGCGTTCATCAACACAGAACCCCACACAGAATGCGCTTTTGTGTTGATAAAGATGTGACGCAGGCAGTGGAATAGGAAACACATGCAAGAAGATGGGAGTTGAACTTGTTTTAACTTGAGCGCTGTGTGTTCAGAAATCTGTTTCATGCATGAGACGCTGCAAACGCATCAAACATGTCCATGTTTACACAGAAAAACAATGGAAAAGCAGCGCAGGCGAATAAAAAACCTGTAAAGGACTACTACTGTATGTCTGATATTTCATGTTTGCATCATACAGACAGGCTTAAAGCTGCTCTTGTTTTTACAGAACATTTATAATTAATAATAAAGCATTGATGCCAGTCATTTAAACATACAAAACAACACAAAGTGAAAATAACATGGTATTTCTGGGTTATGGAACTACAGTTACCATGATGAACATACAATACTAACATTAACTGTTAATGAAACGTGGAAACTGCTTCTGAACAGAATTAATATCATCACTTTTCTGAAGTGAGAGACGTCTTTTATTTCATAACAAGTTACGAAAATAGCAACAGAATAATGTCCCTGAAAAACTGAATCGTTTGTCTCAGGCACTCTTATTTAAACTGCGTCTGACAGAAGGGTCAACAGCTTTCATGCATGTTTTTTGTTGTTGACGTCGTTTCTTTGGTCAGTTGAGAAACACTGATGTGTAAGACAAGTTTGCACAAGACGCAGTTCATTCATCTGTGATTGGTTTAATCATGTGTGCCGCACTTGGAGCAGAATTCTCTTTAACTAGAGGGTAAATAAAGAAAGTTACCTGAATCATGCTGTAGTTACATTTTCAAGTTGACTAGTTAAGTTTTTAAATCGAGAATCGGTCAAACATTCTAAAAAAAAAAAAACCCCTGAGATGTAGATTCTTGTCGTATAGCCCAGCCCTTCAGGACTCACTGACCTCCAGATCCTGACACTCCTGCGCAGAGTTGGTGGGGAACCCAATCCATTTGATCTCCTTTTTGTCTTTGGAGATGATGTTCATAGCCATCAGGACGTTCAGAGCATCGTAGACCCGTCGCCGGATGTTCTTCTGGTCGTACACGTGCTGAAGGAGGAAGCACACAAGCGTTTTAATAATAACCCAAATATGAATTCATAGCCATTTCTGTATCAAGCTATTCTACTGTTATAATCATGTATTTGTCTGTGTGCATAGAGCTCTGCGTGAGAATAGAGACGTTACAAAAATACATTTTATTCTGAAGCTGTACATCCTATTTTAACATTAGACAAAATCTGTGTCCCTGCAGCACAGAAGCAGTCATCAGTAGCACTGGTATATTTGTAGAAATAGACAACAATACATTGTATGGGTCACAATTATACATTACTCTTTTATGACAAAAATCATTAGGATATTAAGATCATGCTCCATGAAGATGATAATGAGACTCCAATGTTTCAGGAGCTAGGACACATATTTGAGTAACTGTTTTATTTCCTATTTGATAGGTTTATGTAAATGCTTTATTTTTTAAGATTCCTTTTTTTTTTTTGTGATTCCTGTCACAGCTATGCAAAGATATGATTTCAAGAACAGTATCATAACAATTAAACTATTTCTTGTATTTCTTGTTCTTTAACCTCAGAATGATCTCAGAGTAAAACGAGGTGATCTTCAAAATTAAATTATTATAATCTTAATTCAATTGATGAATGATTCTGAAAGTCTGACAGTAATCAGTGTTGAGTTCAACTGTAAGATTAAACACTGTCTGCTTTACATGTTTCAGTAACAGTTATAACAGAAGTAATAAAATGCAATCAGTTACATTATTTTAATAAAGCAATTGAAATGGTTACACTACTTATACTTTATGTTTTAAATACAGTAACTTCCAAAGCATCCTTCCCAACACTGCTGATAAAGTCTATCTTCTGGCCTCAAAACCTCGAGACCTGGAGAGTGATTTCTCACAGAAGCCCAAGCCAGTGCGTGACAGGAAGTCTGACAGGAAGTGAGCGTGAGGTTAGGGTTAGGGACCGACCGCATCGTTCGGGGAGATGTTGTTGTCTCCGGAGCTCAACTCGGCCACCAGCTCTTCTGCCACTTCGTTGTAGGACGTCACCACTTTCTTCTGCACCTTCTCACACACCTTCATGGAGAAATGCCGCAAGCCCTTGCCGTTCTTATCGCCCTTCCTGCTGCGCCTGCCAGAACAAAACGATTCATCTCAGAGCCTGAATGATGTCACTTCCTGTGTGCACATTCCATCTGCTTTAATAAGAGGGTAACCATGCATAACCCTGTTTGAGTGATGCACGAAGTACGAAATGCTGCAAAACAAGCTTCAGTATGTAAAATAAATACTAGTGCTGACAAACAATTAATCGCATCCAAAATAAAGGTTTTTGTTCAAATTATGTGTGTGTGTGTATATTTATTATGTATATATAGTCCATTGATTAATTAAATATATATATATATATATTGTAATTCATTCAAAACCTGTATTAAGAAATGAAATGCTGCTGTGTGTTGCTCGGAGACAAAATTTAAATACACAATTTATGAATTTCTGAAAAAAAAAAAAATAATTCATAAGGTTATTTTAAGAATAAATTTGAATAAATTAAGTTGTTATGCATCGAATTCAAAGTAGTTTTTAAGCATTCAACACGCTAAAACAGAATTTTGTAACAATAAAATGTTTCATAGGGCCCTAAACGTGTTTTTTTTTATTTTTTTTACTTTTATTAAATTGATGTGAAATTGTATAATTTGCATCATTTTAATTGATTAGACATGCTTTATCAACAAAATGTAATTTAACCAATAAAAAGGAGTCCAGAAAATAAAAACAGAAAAAAGCAAAATCCAAAAAAATTAACACAGAAAAAACTGAATTTGGGGGAAAAATAAACAAAAAACGGATTTCATCGGCGCGTCGAAAAATATGAAAATATATTAATTCAGTAACAAATGAAAGAGAACATCCAAAAGACACTGTTTAGTGTTTCTTCAATAGCACTATATGTATTTGTGTCAATAGATTTCAATTAAAATTAATGTTTTTAAAATCTTTTTTTTTTTTGAGCCATAAATCTCTACTTCAGAAGCACTTACACACACCAAACTTTACATTTCTATTCCTATAGTATATATCCTGAAGGTTTTTACAGAGGGATTTGTTCATATATAATTTACTTGATTATATACAACACGTTATTCCCTGAAGTTTTTTCTGAATTATGACGTGACAAAAATGAGATTCCTCTGTAAAAACATTTTACTCTAATGTGTCAAATAAAATCAGAATTTTGAAACGGACTTCATCCAGTGTGAAATTTATGCAAATTAGCGCAGATTTCATTAAACAATGCCTCATTTGCATATTTAAACCTAACATTTTAGAAACTCGCAATACAAAAAAAAGTTCCCAATAATCAATCTAATCAATCAACTGGGTGAGAAACACGATAACTAATAGTTTTTTTTTTTTTAATATCTTATTCATCTGCAGTGTCTCGCATTAAATGCTTATTAATACACTTTCACAAAGACTGCAGCACTTCTCACACAATATTTTGTTTATGGGATCATGAGATCTCTATTTGAGACAACAATAAACAGTGCTTCTTAATTCATCCAGCCTCGTGCAGCTTAACTAACCCGGTGGACCAGGGAGAGGACTCTTGTGTCTGGACGTGTGTGGACGGTGTGTGAGGGCTGGTCAACAGCAGGCCGGCGGGAACGCTGCTCCTCTGAGGAGTGCTGATCACCTGCAGGGACAGACACACTCATCATCATCATCCTCACTGTGATCCAACACAAACAAGCACATCAAAACCCTTGAATTCATGACCGATAACGACCGGGGAGTAAGATCCACACAAGTTTCTTTGAAAGAGATTTGCTTTACACGCTCATTTGAGGTTACTTTAAGGTATTTTTAAACATTTTTATTATCCTGTGTGTCCAAAACCATAATTTTGTTAACATCTTGTTGCAACATTTTACAAAAATCAATATTGAACATATTTGGTCATAATCCTATGTTATAAAAGATAGTGTTATGCAGGCTTTTAAAGACAATATTGGCTGCTGCTGAGCTAAAATGCTCTCTCTTCACTATTCCTGCATCTCTGACCTCAAATGCATAAAATATTACCCTTTTTAGACAGTTTTCGAAGTAGGGGCCAGTTGCATAAACTGTGTTAAGTCTGTGTCTTTAGAACTAGTTTGACTAACTAGCAGCTGCCAAGAGTTATCAGTCTTACTCTTCCATTACAAACAAGACCAATCTACCTTTACATAACTTAATTTAAAAACTTAGATCGGTCTTATTAGATGACTAACTTTTTAAGACTAGTCTAAACGGTTTATGCAACCGGCCCCAGTTCTTATTAACCCTTGCAAGACCCCCCACATCACCAAAACACTTTCTCACTGAATCTGAGCAAATCTCACAGCTGCCATATTTCATCTCAAAAAAGTGTGCTGTCACTGAAAGGTGAGGGGTTTGCATCTGTGCTAAGAGGATGAGGAGGAGTGTAATCCTGCTGACTCCAGCGCTCTGCGATCCGCTTACAGACTCTCCCGGGTCACCTCACACAATGTTAATGGAGGGCTTATCGCCATGGAGACGGTGGGAGGGGTCTGTGTGTGGTCACGTGACTCGTTAGTGTTGATTGAAGGATCTTACCATGTGTGGCAGCATGTTAGCGCCGGCAGCGGTGAGGGTTTTGGGCAGAATCTGTTTGACCGCAGAGACAGACGCCGGATGAACCGTCAGGAAGGACAGAACACCTGCAGCTGCACACACACACACCCCTCATTAATATTCATGAGTCCTGTGTGTTTCATCACAGCGACCCCCTGTGGAATAACTCCTAAATCATCCTCAGCTGACTACAACAAGATGATGTTTTGTTACAGTAAAGCAGCTACAATAAAAACACTTTAAACACAAAAACAAGCTTAAAGTGCTTATATTCATTTAAAAAAAAAAAAAAAAAACAAGAATAGAAGTAATTGGAGGTGATCTAAGAAAATGAATTCATCCCTTACCAGTTAAACTACACTACCAAGAGTTTAGGCTCAGTAAGATTATTAATGTTTGTTAAAGAAGCCTCTTCTGCTCACTGAAGCTGCATTTATTTGATCAAAAATACAGTAAAATAGTGAAATATTATTACGATGTAAAACAGCTGTTTTCTTTGTGAATCTCTGTTAATCTGTAATTTATTTCTGTGATGCGCAGCTGTATTTTCAGCATCATTACTCCAGTCTTCAGTGTCACATGATCTTCAGAAATCATTCTAATATGATGATTTGCTGCTCAAGAAACATTCCTGATTATTATCAATGTTGAAAACATTAATATTTTTGTGGAAACTGTGATGCATTTTATTTTTCAGGATTCACAGATGAACAGAAAGTTTAAAAGAACAGCATTTATTAGAAACAGAAATCTTTTGTAACATTATAAATGTCTTCACTGTCACTTTTGATCAGTTTAATGTGTCACTGATGAATAAAAGTTTTAAAACATCTTACTGACCGCAAGCTCGTGAGTTGTGATGTACTTGAAACAGGAAGCACTGGATGAAACTAGTCTCATGTTCACAGGAATAATGATTTATGTAATGATAAGATCACAAAGCTTCATGGTTATATTCTTCAGAGTAATTCTTATTGATAAGACTCTCACGCACTGAAGCGACGGATGGTCAGTGTGTACTCACGTTTCCCTGGACTCATGTTCTGGTTGACAAACAGCTTTATCTCTCCGCTGGTTTCCTTGAGTCCAGCCTGAAGATCAGAGACAATCATGAGCACATGACTCTCCTCCAAGGCTAATTTGAGATTATAATGATCAAGCATGCTGGAATCAACATGAGTTAATTCTGTGCTGGTTGTGTCTAGTCATCTCTGGTGTAACCATAGAAACCATCTAAACTTCAGAAAAAATCTAAAACTTCAGCGAGATCTAATGAGGAAATAAATGTGCAAGTCTTGCAGCTCTGATAATGACGTAATCATTAATAACAGCTGTTCAAGTTAAAATATTTATAAACTTTAATACGTGACCTAGATTATTTGTTCTAGTTTAACATTCAACAGATAATTATCGTCTTGGCAACTAGCAAAGATAAAACGTTTTTATATTTCATTTCAAGCAACAGAAGTGTTTTTAATGGCTTTCTGTTATATATATAATATAATAACCCTGCAATAAACACACGTTTGAGTGTGTAATCTTGTAACGTGTGTGTGATTCTCACATCTTGCGCCATGATGTCTGTGCGGTGACCCGAGCGTGTGGTCAGTCTTTGGTCTGTGGCTGCAGTTCAGCTGAAAACACAAATATTACATCAAACAATCTGCACGGCAACAACAACATGGCATCAAAACACTCTCATCTGAATATGAATCAAGATGATATTTTAGTAATTGTGTCCCTGCAGCACAGAAGCAGTCATCAGCAGCACAGGTGTATTTGTAGCAATAGACAACAATACATTGTATGAGTCACAATTATACATTTCTCTTTATGACAAAAATCATGAGGATATTAAGTAAAGATCATGTTCAATGAAGATATTTCATAAATGTCCTGCTGTAAATATATCAAAACTTAATTTTTGATTAGTAATATGCATTACGAAGGACTTCATTTGAACAACTTTAAAGGTGATTTTCTCAATATTTAGATTTTTTTGCTCCCTCAGATTCCAGATTTTCAAATATATTTTCAATATACCTCCTAACAAACCACACATCAATGGAGAGATCATTTTTCAGCTTTCAGATGATGTAGAAATCTCAAATTAGAAAAATTGACACTTAAGACTGGTTTTCTGATCTTGGGTCACACATAGTTCATAATTTAGTATATAGTCTCAATATATATGCAATCCACCTCATGAAGTTAAATGTTCTTCCCATTGTGAAATATAAATATATGCAATGACTTATATTTATTTGTTACCACCATACACCTTATTCTATTATATCTATAGCATACATGCAATTTATTTTATTTATTTATTTTACAATATGTTTTATTTATATATATACTGCACATGTGTGCATTAAGTGACGTGACGTAACATTCAGCCAAGTATGGTGACCCATACTCAGAATTCGTGCTCTGCATTTAACCCATCCGAAGTGCACACACACAGAGCAGTGAACACACACACACTGTGAACACACACCCGGAGCAGTGGGCAGCCATTTTTATGCTGCGGCGCCCGGGGAGCAGTTTGGGGTTCGATGCCTTGCTCAAGGACACCTCAGTCGTGGTATTGAAGGTGGAGAGAGAACTGTACATGCACTCCCCCCACCCACAATTCCTGCCAGCCCGAGACTCAAACTCACAACCCTTCGATTGGGAGTCCGACTCTCTAACCATTAGGCCACGACTTCCCCCCAACTGGCTCTTCTGAGTTCTGAATGACAGTGGCAATGTTTTGTCAACAATTATGGCACAATATTTGAAAGAAATACACTTTTCATGAGAATGTAGCTTGTCACTGCACTTTCTGAAGCGACTTTCCATCCGGCTGACGTCATCAATCCCCCTTCAGTCCTCACATGACGTCATCAATCCCTCTTCATATTTGGCAAACACATTCAGACGGAGACGGAATCCAGTGTAATGCATTTATTTTTCACCTTCCAATTAATTCCCAACCAATATAATCGTTATTTTCTCGCTAAAACGTGTTTTACTCAGACATTCGTCGCATTTGAGCAGTAAAATGGCTTTGTGGTTTTATAAACAGGTCGAATGAAACTCTAAAAACAGAGACGAATGCCTTTAACCAAAGATGAGATGTTACAAACACAGCCAGCTGATGAACTGTACAATCACACGCAAACACATCAGAAATGACCTACATACTCGAAATATAAACTACCCAACCATGCAAGCTCGCACACAGTCGGATATGACGTTATATAACGCATGTTTAATAACTTAATAAACACGGGATTGAGTTTAAGATGAATAGTGATCAGCTCTGAGTGAATAGCGCGCGTATTATAAACGTAAACAAACAGAAGTCGCTATTCTCTGGTTTGTTTTAGTGTTCAGATGAACGGACGACGCTTCTGTCTGTGCGAAACATCCTCGCGTCGCGCTGTGGACGCGTCGTTCGCTCCTCACTGGATAACTAACGTTATATATCGCGTTAGCTCGACGCGGCTACAGCTAAGCTAACCGAACCTAGCGCGCTAACGCTTCCCACACGACACACAAACTTCATTAACACACGCCGATCGTCGCCCTTTCTCTTACCGTCACCAGCCCGCTCACAGCTGCGTCATATCGTGCCGATGTGTACAGTTAGATGGACGAAATCTGTATTTATCGCGCCAGAATCGGAGCGTCCGCGCGAGTCGCTTCAGCCGCTTCACACAGCAGTCAAACTGAGCTTGGCGGTGTCCCGTGAGGACGCGCGCTGATTGGATACGCGCGGCGTGACGTCAGCGCGCACTCACAACTCCGCACGTAAGCGCATCGAAATCCTCTGAACTTTTTTTATTATTATTATTATTATTATTAATGCCAAAATGCTTTACAACGTTATAAGTTCAAAACAGTGCTCTCATACGATTAATCCCATCCAAAAAAAAAAAAAATGTTTACACGATACATGTATGTGTAGTATTGTGTACTGTGTTTGTTTATGCCGCGTGATAAGTCGTTAAGGTGTAAAAACTACAATTCCCAGCATTCCCGTGAGTGGTGTCCGCGCATGAGCAGAGGGAGATCCGCCGGATTCACATCTCACAATTCTTTTTTATTTACACCACAGAATAAAAAAAAAAACACAGTTGTACCTTTTTATCTCACAATTGCAAGTTTATATCTTGCAGTCCTGAGTTTCCAAAACTGTAACAAATAAACTTTGACACAAAGGTGAGATTCCACACACCGTGACAGACTGTAAGTTACGGTTTCACTGAAGCTGTTGTGGTTGTTCAGCATAAACTGAAGTCATCTCAGAAGGAGAAGCTCCGTCAGTTCACGTCCTTCACGCGGGCCGCAGAGAGAAGCGCTCTGTACTGTCTGACCCACAATGACTGGACACTAGAGACGTCCAGCGATAACTGCTCCCAGAACCCTGAGCTCCACCGCAGAGACCCCATGAAGACAGCAGTGGACCACGAGAAGCTGCATCAGCTGTACCAACACTATAAAGGTGGGGCTTGATTACTAAGTGCACTTTTTGAGTATCTGTATTATTTTTTATAGAAAGGTATGACTTTAACTTCACTACATTTAAAAGACAAATACTGTACTTTACACGCCACTACATTTCTATAAGCGTATTAAAAACATTCAGAAATGTGGGGGAGATTCACAAAGAGTGGACTGCAGCTGGAGTCAGTGCTTCAAGAACCACTACACACAGACGTATGCAAGACATGGGTTTCATTAGCTCTGTACTTGTACTCTGCATAATGACAATAAAGCTGAATCTAATCTAATCTAAAAAAGTAGAAAGTCATTTGAAAGTCAGAGGGTGATTTATTTATTTCTTTTCAGGCAGTCTATCAAGTGTTTGTTCCTTGCGTCTGCAGATCCACACGATGAGAGTAAGATCAGCATCGACGGGATCCAGCAGTTCTGTGATGACCTGCTGCTGGATCCGGTCAGCGTTAGTGTCCTGATCGTGGCCTGGAAGTTCAGAGCGGCGACGCAGTGCGAGTTCAGCCGCGAAGAGTTCCTGGACGGCATGTTACAGCTGGGGTGAGACGCCTGCCGCTCACGAAACCAAAAGAAGTCTTTTCTGCTCACCGAGCCCGCATTTATTTGATTAAAAATACAGAAAAATCTGAAATATTATTACTATTTAAAACAGCTGTTTTCTATGTGAATCTCTGTTAAAGTGTAATTTATTTCTGTGATGTACAGCTGTATTTTCAGCATCATTACTCCAGTCTTCAGTGTCACATGATCTTCAGAAATCATTCTAATATGATGATCTGCTGCTCAAGAAACATTTCTGATTATTATCAATGTTGAACACAGTTGTGCTGCACAATATTTTTGTGGAAACTGATACATTCAGAATTTTGGGTAATGTAAGAACTTTTCTATTCATTAAGGTTTTTATTCATTAAGGACGCATTCAACTGATCAAAAGTGACAGTGAAGACATTTATAATGTAACAAAAGATTTCTATTTCAAATAAACGCTGTTCTTCTGAACTTTCTATTCATCTGTGAATCCTGAAAAATAAAATGTATCTCAGTTTCCAGAAAAAAATATTGTGCAGCACAACTGTGTTCAACATTGATAATAATCAGAAATGTTTCTTGAGCAGCAAATCATCATATTAGAATGATTTCTGAAGATCATGTGACACCGAAGCTGCTTCACAGTAATAAACAGGAAATAACAAAGTTAATTAATTATGAGACTGAAATTTAATTTTAGATATAAAGCAGCTCTACACAAGAAAGAGAAATGATCAAATAAAAAGAAATGCGATCTCATGATGAAGCCTGTTTTAAAGCAGTGTGATGTTATTTCCGTGCAGGTACAGTATTTGATCCCTGTGTGTTGTTTGTGAAGGTGTGACAGTCCAGAGAAGCTGAGGAGTCTTTTACCCAGACTACAGCAGGAGCTGAAGGATTCTGGGAAAGACTTCTATCAGTTCACGTTCAGCTTTGCCAGAAGTCCCGGACAGAAGGGTTTAGGTGAGCGCTTAGTCTAGTCAGCTGATTCTGAGGAACTACATTGTTTGGTGGAAGAATACTGTTTATATTAATATCATTACTCTTTATTTGCTCTGTTTTATTTTGTGAAACCGTACTGTGTATATGAAATAACCGTTTTATAAAAGCAGTAAGCCCCGTGTGTTTACAGTGAATTTATAACAGCTATAACTCCGCTTCACGTCGTACCGAACAACAACCCTTAGCTGTTATAAATTCACTGTAAACCACGGCTTCACGGGGATTATTGCTTTAACATCCTTAAATCAGATACATTTACTGGAGAAACACAATGACGTCTTGTTTTATGAGAAACTGATCAAAATGAAGTGAAAACAAGAACAAAGATCTGTCAACGGGGAATGAAAACCTGCTTTCCCTAGTAAACAAGTCATATGTTTATTTTATACTGAGTATAGTTCATATCTATTAACATATTTACTGACGGATAACTCCAGACTTACTGATATAACAATTATAATTAAACTTTATTTGGAGTACTACTTGTGCACAATGCACACTTCTTAATATCAGGTCTAAAATGTGTTTTGATGTCACTTTTGATGAGAATCATATGATTTTTGAATAATTTTAAATACAAGATATTTGGACCTTGACACTGTTATTTATTTATCAGTCTATGCGACAGTCACAAGCCTCCCGGTTTTCATCCAAAATATCTTAAATTGTGTCCTGAAGATGAACAAAGCTTTTACGGGTTTGGAACGATGTGGGGGTAAGTCACACAGGAAGCTGTCTATTTATTATGGAAGCCAATTTTCACCACATAAAAAAATGCTTTGGTAAATCATAATTACTTTTTGACTTTGTCAAAATTATGACTTTCTAACTTTTTGACTTTTTCTTAGTATCTCATAGTTTTGACTTTTTATTTCATAATTATGACTTTTTATCTTAAAATGTAGACTTTGTCTCATAATTATGGCTTTATCTAATAATGTAGACTTTATCTAAGTATCTCATAATTTTGACTTTTTATGTCATAATTATGACTTTTTATCTAAAAATTTAGACTTTGTCTCATAATTATGGCTTAGTATCTCATAATTTTGACTTTTTAATTCATAATTATGACTTTTTATCTATTTATGTAGACTTCATCTCATAATTGACTTACTGTCTCATAGTTTTGACTTTTTATCTAACATTGTAGACTTCATCAATTATGACTTACTGTCTCATAATTATGACTTTTTATGCCACAATTGACAGTGTATCTCATAATTTTTCCTTTTTTTTCATAATTATTACTTTTTATCCCATAATTGACTTAATACATGATACTTTTGTGTATTTTACTTCAAGTGCTGTGACGTCTCGTTAGCCTAACACAGTACATGTAGCAAGAAAAAAAAAATATATATATATATAACAAAACAAAAAAAAGTAGATAGAATAGAAAAAGAACAGAGAAAGTCAGAGGCCTTTTTTTTTTAAGAAAAACAAGCAGTTAGAAAATGAATAGAGAGTGCAAGTGTTAGAGGGTCAAGTCAACAAATAGATAAAATAGAATCAGAAGATTCTGTATTAGAAGAGTGTAAGAGGGTCAAATAAAGATGGAAGAGTGTGTTTTATCCATTTTTTGAAGATGGCCAAATGTGATATGGATGAAAATGAAACATGAGGTATGATCTCAGTGAACATGCATGTGAAGGGTGGGGATGTGTAGATCTGCAGGAATGAGCCTGTTCCGGTTCTGATCTCAGATCAGTTTGTGACAGAAGCACTCAGTGATGGATGTGTGTGTGGTTGTTCCTGCAGGTTCTGGTCACGGAGCTGCAACTAAAGCCATGTCTGTGGGCATGCGCTACTGTCAGCCCCAGCGGCTGGACAGTCTGGTGGAAGTGTGAATAGAGAAGGGCCGGATGACCCACAATCACCCCATAGGTGCCTCATCCTCATCCTCACATGAGCATCAGTCAGTCCTCCATCAGTCCTTCACAGACGCGTCTCGTTCTGTGCGCAGGGTTCCTGGGCTCGCTGTGTACGGCTCTCTTCACCTCATACACCATCCAGGGAAAGCCACTGGTCAGCTGGGGTCGTGACCTCATGACGGTCATGACGGCGTATGTCATTTCGAAAGCGGAGGAATACTGCAGGAAAACCATCCGGCATATGGCAGGTGAGCAGATCTGGACACTTACAGTGTAAGAACAAGAGGACAGAAAGTCCTTTTATCTCATAATTATGACTTTTTAATCTCATATTTTGACTTTATCTTTAATTACGATGTACTATCCTAAAATTAATTGTATCTTACTTTATCAAAAAGACATTTTATCTCATAATTATGACTTTTTAATCTCATTTTTGACTTCATTAAAATTATGACTTAGTATCTCAAAATGCATTTCATCTCATTTTATCAAGACCTTTTATCTCATGATTATGACTTTTTAATCTCATATTTTGACTTGACTTAATATCTCAAAATCCCAACTTTTTGTCATAATTATGCCTTTTTAATTTCATTATTTAGATGTCATATTTAATCATTTTGACTTTTATCTCATAATCATAACTTTCTATATAATAAAAAAAATTAAAATATCTAATATTTTGGCTTTATGTTTTAGCTATGACTTAGTATCTTAGAATTTTTAATTTTTATGTCATTAATTATGACTTTTTATTTAAGATATATATTTTTTAATAATCTCATAATTGGGACTTTTTATCTTGTATTTTATCTTATAATTATTAGTATCTCAAAAATCCAACTTTTTTAATGTCATAATTTACATTTATCTCATATTTTGACTCATGTCATAATTAACTTTTTATCCCATAGTTACGAATGTTTATCTCATACCTTATCTTATAATTATGACTTAATATGTTTATAATTTTTCACTTTAAGCTTATAATTTTGATTTAGTATCTCATAATTTCAACTTTTTCAAGAGAGCTCACACCTTGTACTGGAGAAGTCCCTCTTCATGAGTACTGTGTGTGTGTGTGTGTTGAGATGTACAAGCGCTGGAGTTCAGAGGGCTGTCCCGGACGCAGGGGTTATAGAAATTAATACTTTTATTTAGCAAGGAAGTTGATGATAAAGGCATTTATAATGTTACAAAAGATTTCTATTCCAGATAAATGCTGTTCATTTGTGCTTTCTATTCATCAAAGAAAAATGAAAAAAATCTGCATACATGTTTTCAACATAATAATAATGTTTTTGAGCAGCAAATCAGAATATTAGAATGATTTCTGAAGGATCTTGTGACTGGAGTAATGACGCTAAAATTCAACTTTGAAATCACAGAAATAAATTACAGTTTAAAATATATTCAAATAGAAAGGGGTTATTTTAAACAGTAAAAATATTTCACAATATTACTGCTTTTGCTGTACTCTTGATCAAATAAATGCAGGCTTGCTGAGCAGAAGAGACTTCTTAAAAAAAAAAAAAAAAACATTACAAATCTTACTGTTTAAAAACTTGTGACTGGTAGTGTAGTTAAACACTTTTAAATTGGCCATTTTAAGTAATTAACAATCATACAGTGAACAGTTTTGTTTGGTGGAGTATGTATTTGTGTGCAGGTGAGAGCAGTGCGACGGGTCTGATCTCTGGCTGTCTGTATGGGCTGCTCTTCAGGACCGACCAGGATCTGGACAAGAGACAGAAACTGGAAGATCTGGGAGAAGGACTGCACCGAGCAGCCGCAGGAGAGAAGTGAAGCGCTGACGTGCCGAAAATATACAAAAATAATAAAACTAATATTTCTGGAATGATAGACAATGGAAGGAATAAGACAGTAGATATCTGGTGACTAATGTAACTAATGTGAAGTTTGTGAATCTGAATTGCTTTACATGTGACTGACACAAGGTGGTGCCACAAAACATGTTACCTGCTAAATTAAACGCTTTTTTTGATATTACTACACTTTGCTATAATCAGCTGGATGTTTAAAACATTAAATTCAACTTAAAAAAAAAAAATCTATTGTTTATCAGCATTTTTCAGCTGGTGAAATATCATAATACCAGGTTTTGCAAGTTTATGTGTAAACAAACTCAATAAGTGACTTGTTCTCTTCATTCTGCTGCAAGTGAGCTTTTCATAACAGCAAACATATATAATGATGAAAGAGCAGTAAAAAGTCTCTCTATTGATAAATGCTAAACAAAACATTAATTATATCAAAGATAATTAAAAATTAAAATGCTTTTAATTTGAACTATTAGAATCAATTTTGTTAGCTGAAATAAAATAAATATTAGATTTAAAAAACAATTAGAAATGTTGATTACTGTTATTATGAGTGTTGTACATTAAGATATATCTTTCTGAAGATCATGTGACACTGAAGACTGGAGTAATGATGATGCTGAAAAAATACAGCTTTGCGTCTTAGAAATAAATTATAAATAAAAATCTATACAAATAGAAAAACTATTATTTTTAATTGTAATAATATTTCACAATATTAAGTTATTTTTCTGAGTATAATAGGCTTCTCTAAAAAACATTACAAATCTTACTGATCTCAAACGTGTAAACAGCAGTGTATGTTTAAACAAACTAAAAAAAGACCACAAAACTGAAAAAAAAAAAAAAAAAAACTAAAATATGAAAAACTATTATAGTATTTAGTTATTACTGCACTAGAAACAGCATAAATGATCTGGACAGATGTTTGCTGCTCATGATAACACAGGGGACCACGTTCAGCTGTTGTGTTCATTAATCAAACGCTGACGAGTGGAAGTCATTATTTATTTATTAACCTCAAACCCTGAAGCAGAAAAAGATCCAAACATTCCCTACAAAAATAACCAGAAACCAGCCACCGTCAGTCACACAGGCGGTCATGTGACCAATCAAATCACCAGGAAGCGCAAACCCATCATCATCATCATCATCACATTCACTTAAACACTGATCTACAGACCAACCATCATCTTCATCATCATCATCATCACTGTGTCAGGAAGCTGCTGCTGATGATGATGTCACTGGCATGCACTTTAGATGTCTTGTGAAACACAAAGATACAGTTTCAGAATCACATTCATTCATTTCCCTTTTCCCTCGAGCAACAAGCAGATCCTTCATCATCATCATCATCAGTGTTTAGGGTTCATGTTCACAACAGAATCACTGCACTGGTGTCTTTCTCAGCGTCTCGCTCATGAAATCAGGTTCAGATCAGATCAGATCTAGACCAAACGTGTTCTGTGTGAACAGCCCTTACAGCTGTGTGTGTGTGTGTGGAGGATCATGGGTAATACACCAGCGGCTCTAAAACAAGAATAAACATTAATTATTTACATCAGGTGTCATTTAATGCCGGCATCACACCACACAAAACACACACACACGTAAATAAGCTGATGTCATAAACTTATTTTTGTACATAAAGCCAATTAAAATCAGTACAAACACTAAAATGTAAGCATTTTAGAATAAAAAGAACATCATAAAGAACATTAGAATACAAAAAAGAAATTCAAAAAAGCGGAGTAATTTTGAGGATTACGTCTGAGAGTGAAGGTTTGTCCAGTTTGTGCTGAACATCTGGACTCAAACAATCATCATCATCCACACAAACACTCATTCAGAACGGCTTTCAACTGACACACACACACACACACACACACACACACACTCACGCGCACACACACTAGTCGACTTTAATGCTCTGTCATGGCGCTTTCAGCTTGACGTCGACTAGTCGCTGGTCCTATAGAGGGCGCAACAGGATTACACTCCGTTTCCAATCAGTACATGCTCTGACAGCTCCACAAGACGTGTGTGTTTATATCATCTGGATCCAAGAAGAACTGAACGGGAGGAATGCACAGTCTAAACAGCTTATTGTGCAGGGAAGTTAATCACTGTTCTAATCTAAACGCTGTCACACACACACACACACACACACACACACACTCGCTCTCACTAATGCATTCATATCAATGTATGTATCTGATTTAGAACGAGCAGAAATCTGTGAGAAGTGTAACGACTGACTGAAAGACAAAAGAACTGATAAATGAGCTGTTACAGGAGCACTGTGTCGTGTGTCATAGCTGTCACATCTGTTCCAGTCTCAGCTCCAGATGTGTTTGTTCATTAAATGACATCGTCAGCGACTAGTCCACTCGACTTTCATTACATAATAATCAGAAGTCATTCAACCCCTTACACACACACACACACCCCTGACCTCACAGTGAACACACACACACACACACCTCTGACCTCACAGCACAGAAACACACACACACTCATGACCACTGCAGCTGACCCCTGACCTCACAGTGAACACATACACACACACACACACACACCCCTGACCTCACAGTGAACACACACAACTACACACACACACCACCCCTGACACACCACACACCACCAGTGCACAGCCAGTGCATGAGATGGAGTAGGAGGAGGAGGATGAAGATGATCAGATGGTCTGGTATCCGGCGTGTGTCCGCTTCCTGCCGATCAGATACGCGATGAGGACGATCAGCACCAGACCGGCCAGAGCCACCCCCACGATGATGGGGGATGAGCATGTTCTCCTGGATCCGCGCGACACTCCTCCACTGCACACAACACACAGAAAGCACAGAGTTTTTTTTTTTAAATCAAATTGACAGTTTTTACATTTTTAAAAGGGTGATGAACTGAGAAAACAAAAATTCCCTTTTGGTTGATATTTTAACATAAGAGGTCATTGTACCCCCTATAAACACATCCTGTAAGTTTCAGAACTCAACACTTTGTCGTTATTCTAAAAACAGCTTATATTGAAGGCAAGTCTCCCAAAACAACAGCTTGTGGGAATGTGCTGCTCTATGATGTAATAGTGTGGGATAAGCAGCGCCCACCGTTTCCACGTCGCTGCCTGTTTCAGCCCCGCCCACCGTTTCCACATAGCTGCCCGCTCAGCCCCGCCCACCGTTTCCACATAGCTGCCTGTTCCGCCCCGGCCCACGCGTTTCCACGTCGCTGCCTGTTCAGCCCCGCCCACCGTTTCCACATAGCTGCCTGTTCAGCCCCGCCCACCGTTGCTCCCACATAGCTGCCTGTTCAAGCCCCCGCCCACCGTTTCCATAGCTAGCCTGTTTCCGCCCTGTAGTTGCCCCATAGCTGTGTTCAGCCCACCGTTGCCACTCGCTGCCTGTTTAGCCACACCCACCGTTTCCCACATAGCTGCCTGTTCAGCCCGCCCACCGTTTCCACATTCGCTGCCTGTTTAGCCACACCCACCGTCTTCCACCATAGCTGCCTGTTCAGCCCCGCCCCACCGTTTCCACGTAGCTGCCTGTTCAGCCCCTGCCCACCGTTTCCACGTAAACGCGCCTGTTTAGCCCCGCCCACCCGTTTGTTCCACGTAGCTGCCTGTTCAGCCCCGCCCCACCGTTTCCAACGTCGCTGCCTGTTTCGCCCCGCCCCACCGTTCCACGTAACTGCATGTTTTAAGACCCCGCCCACCGTTTCCACGTAACTGCCTGTTTAGCCCCATGCCCACCGTTTCACGTAGCTGCCTGTTCAGACCCCGCCCCACCTGTTTCCACGTAACTGCCTGTTTAGCCCCCGCCCACAGTTTCCACGTAAACTGCCTGTTAGCCCCGCCACAGCCGTTTCCACGTAGCTGCCTGTTCAGCCCCGCCCACTCGTTTCCACGTAACTGCTGTTCAGCCCCGCCACCGTTTCCAACTCGACCTGCCTGTTCAGCCCCGCCCACCGTTTCCCACGGTAACTGCCTTGTTCAGCCCCGCCCACCGTTTCCACGTCGCGCTGCCTGTTTAGCCCGCCGCACCCGTTTCCAAACGTCGCTGCCTGTTTAGCCCCGCCGACACCATTTCCACATCGCTCTGTTTAGCCCCGCCCACTGTTTCCACATCACGGTGGGAATAGCTTTTAATTAGCACATAGCTTTTTTTTTTAACAAAAATCTTGATAACAATCAGTGGAGCTCAGAGAACAGTGCAACACTGAAAAAAAGGCAGTTCTTGACCCCTTTAAATAAGAGTTTTTTAAAGATCTGCACAGATAAGGAACGCGGATGGAGTCGGTGTCTGCCTGCGGCGGTCAGTACCGCTGAGGAAGAACAATCGAGAGCAGGCGGTGACGTTGAAGGGCTGCAGCTGCAGTCTGAAGGTGTTTATGGAGAAGCTGGGCACAATCGAGAGCGTCTGCTCCGCGCTGCACACGTACGAGCGGCCCACGCTGCACTGCAGGAAGTTCAGAGAGCCGTTTCCCTCCACGAAGGCGGTCTGCAGCAATCACACAATCAGGGCACATCTATCACATCATCTTTACACCAAAATGACAGAATACGAACCATGCTGCACACATAGACTACCTATAAGCAGCTAATTTGGCACAGAGCATCAAAAACTAACAAC
Organism: Cyprinus carpio; assembly: GCF_018340385.1. NCBI lineage: Eukaryota > Metazoa > Chordata > Actinopteri > Cypriniformes > Cyprinidae > Cyprinus > Cyprinus carpio. Next base: position 23,986,786 of record NC_056597.1, on the reverse strand, counting down.
AAAGATCTGACTGATCAAATGCTAATTAATCACATTCATTAGTTCTAGTAGTTAATAAAATCTGTTTATGACACCTCCTCTCCGTCAGCATGGTTTAAGAGCTCTGGTGAAATAATGTTCATGGCATCAAAATGAATAGTTCACCCAAAAATAATCATTCTGTCATCATTTTCTCACCCTCAAGTTCCAAACTGTGTGAGTTTTTCTTCTGCTGGAAGAATGTGTGTTTAAAAAAAAAAAAAAAAAAAAAAAAAAAAAAAAAAAAAAAACAGCTAATGGTACCCATTGACTTCCCTAGTATTTGCCATACAGTAGAACTCTATGGCAACCCTCAGCTGTTTGTTTCTGTGAACAACTTTTAGGTGAACTATAACTTTAAATTTTGAAAAGTGAATTTTTAGACATTTGAATGAGTTCTAGGAATCTGTGGATGTCCTGCTTCCTCCTGCGTCGTGCATCTGTACATCCAGCATATTAAAGACTCAGGTTTGAAAAGCCTGTGCTGATCATCTAGCGCGTACCTGTTCCTTCCGGGCCAGAAGGGCAGAGACGTTCACCTGCGCTCAGGTAAAACTCTCTGGTAGTGGAGTTCTGCAGCAACACAAAACACCTTCAGTATCATCATGCGTTCATTACAGGACAGGTCAGACACACACTCACAATCGTAAGCACACACTCCCTCACTCACACGACACACACCACCAACACACACACACACACACACAGCAAACCAACAAACAAACAAAACGCACACACACGCTCTCTCATACACACACACACAAACACTGAGAACCACTCTCACTCAATTGTTCTTGTGTCACTCATCCCCCAAAACGCACACACGCGCGCACTCTTTCACACACACACACACACACACACACACACACACACTCGCACAGTCAGCACTCTCTCTTTCGTTTTCCTCTCACTCACACCCACTACTTGGCACACAGTATCGGGTACACCTCACTCTCTCACACACACACACTCGCAGGCACAATATCACGGCACACTTGCCAGGCTCTCACACACACTAGTGCACTCTCTTTATACTCTTTCGCACACACGTTCTCACGCACACTGCGCACACACACAAAAAACACACTCTGAATCACACTTGCGGCACACACTGTACACACACACTCTCGCCGCACTCACGCAATTTCTTGTGGCAGTTTCTCGCACAAACACAACACTGCAAAACCAAGGGGGGGGGCACAAAAAAAAGTATCTGTCAAACCCACACACTACGCACGCGTGTAAACACACACCATGTGCCACTCAATTCACACAAACCCTATCACCACACACTCTCGCCACAAACGCACACAACACTCGCACGTCCTATGCTGAATCACTCTCCGAAAAACAACATTATTCTGCCCTCGTCGCACTCAGCAGACTCTTGCGCACACTATCACGCACAATTCGACTGCTTCTCTCACCAACTCTCGTGCACTCCTCTAATTGCGCACACACACACACTCACCAGTTCGTGAAGAGTGAAGGTGAGGTTGGTGGAGTATCCTCACGTCAGCACCAGCGTGGCGACCGTGACCCCACACGACACCGAGGGCCTGTGGTTCGGTTGGGCTGCAGGTTCACGACCAAGCCCATGACCATCTGGGGAGGGGTCAGGATCAAGGCTCAGCAGCCGGTCAAACACGTGACAGCAGCAGGAAGTGTTGCTCGTGCAATCACCTGGTTCAGTGCTCCGGGAGCTTGTTAGGTGTATGTTGAGCTGCCGCCCCAGCAGTTGCCGGAGCAGGCAGGCGGTGGGTGACGTTGCGGTGGTTGATGGTGTAGTTTCCCTCGACTGCGGAGCTGGGCGGGGGCGGGACGGGAGAACGGGGGCGGCGCTGGTTCTGGGAGACTGAGGCGGGTCAGCGGTTCGTAACCGTCCTGATCAGCACTGCAAAACGCTCTCTACACCCGAGGACACGCCAACATTTTCACGTCAGATTCATAAACAGGAAGATGACTGGATCATGGCTGCAGAATTCATCCAAACACTGATTCAAGATCAGCTGTTTAAAAGAAGATCTACAGAATGGACATTATCATATCAGTGTTTGATTCAATTCAGGGTTCACAACACACACTAACCCTAACAATAACCAGGACATTTAACCATTTTTTTTTTTAATGCTATTTTTATTTTGACACATCCGTATAGTCCTTTCAGTTATTTTTAAAAAGATCAGATTGAGAATCAATTCTGCTATTTATATTTATAGAACATTGTCAACTTAACATTATCATGTTTAATGAAAAACAAAAATAAGATATCTTGAATTAGCTAGTATTATGTCAGGTTTTACATTTTAGTTTTTTTCACTAGGTGTTTTTTGTCACTGTTTTGTTTGTCTTATTCTTCGATGTAGTTTTAATTACATTTTATGTCAGTTTAGATTTATGTCCTTTTATAATTTTTATCACTTTTGGTTCTTCATTTATTGTTATTTCACCAGTGTTAGGGTCATTTTCATTAGAATATAATTTTATTTCATTGTACCAGACCAAGGCAACATTCCTAATTTTTTTACTCACCAAGTTGTTCTTCTATTATAGGTTAGCCGTATATTTGAATGCTGTTGGTTTCTTGTGTGTTGTGTTTTTTTTGATGATGAGGCAACTTTCCAGAGAAGGACCCCATGGGATTATGTCCTTTCCCAGCAACTGTGCATGCTGGGAAACCAAAACAGATGATGTGTGGGATAAACAAGAACAATTGAAGCAGCACTTAATGTCGGTGTTGTGTGAAGAGTGTACCGTCTGTGCTGATGTTGGACTTCGCTCATGATAGCACTCCATGTGCACATCAAGAGAAGGCTGAGGTTGACCTCGGGGCTCAGAATCTGACGGTGCTGGGGGCTCACAAACCTGTATGTTGCTGTTTAAACCTCGCCGAGATCTCCGTCCCACGTTCGTCATCACATTCATGAGCCCTACAACGAGAGAAACGCATGTGAGCGTAGACGCTGTACAATCCGTAACGAATCCTGTGTGTTGTGGGTGGTGTGGGTGTGTGTGGTGGGTGTGTGTGAGTCGCACCTGGTGGAGGGACTGTGGGAAGGTGATGGTGTCGCTGAGGGTGGGTCTGCAGGCTGGCTAGCTCACACGGTAGATAGAGAAGTCAGGCGCTGGGAGAACAGGCAGAGTCAGAGCGTGACCTGCGCGAAGGACACCAGCAGCTCTAGGGAGGAACGCCAGCGCCGCCGCTCCGCAGTAGGAACTACCATTACCCACTGCTGCTAGCGGACGGCAGCGGCACAAAACTCGCAGCGCTCGAAACACAGCAAACACACAAGAACAATATGGTGAAAAATGGTTACTATATCAACTTGCAATACTGGTGACAATGAAAAGTTACAAAAATTTAAATACCTTCCCCCACCCAAAAAGGAGATTTCGGTTTTTGAACAAAAAGGGCAAAAAGAGGGCAAAAATAAAAAAAAAAAAAAATAATTATTAAAGGGTTGTTTTTATCCAATTTCGGCCGGAGGTGCCCAGGATATCACAAAGTTTCTTCAAATGACCACAAATAAGAGCTTCTCTTGTCGTAGGACACAGTTTGTGTTACGTAATCCCTTCCCAAACCTGGCACACATGGAACTGTGGGAATCAATATCAGGAGTATCACATTCTAGCTTTTTGAGGTTGTAAAAAAAACCACTTATTTTTATAAAAGTAGAGCATCTGTTAATGTACAAGATAATTTGTGACCCCGCATTGTTTTTTGAACGCTTTTTGTGTGGTGGTTACTGTGTGTTTATGAGTGTGTGGTGTGCGTGTGTGTGTATTGTCGATGTGTGTATTTGTACATGTGTTTTATGAGCGTCGTGTGTGTGTTTGTGTGTATGAGTGTGTGTGTGTGTTTGTATATGAGTGTGTGTATATATATAATATATATATATATAATATACTATATATATATATATATATATATATATGAGTGTGTGTGTGTGTTATGTGTGTATGAGTGAGTGTGTGTGTGTATGTATATGAGTGAGGTGTGTATATGTATATAGAAATATATATATATGATATATATATATATATATATATGTGTATATTATGGGAGTGTGTGTGTGTGTTTATGTGATATGGGTCGGATATATATATATGTGTGTGTGTGTTTGTGTGTATGAGTGTGTGTGTTTATGTGTGTATGAGGGTATTGTATAGATTGTGTGTGTGGTGTGTGTGGTGTTTATGTGAGGGTGTGTATGAATGCGTGTGTGTTGTGTGTATGGTGTGGTTTATGTGTGTATGAGGGTGTGTGTGTGCTTATGTTGTGGTGTTATGTTATATGGAGTGTGTTGTGTATGTGTGTGGCTATATGTGTGTAGATAGAGTTGTGTGTGGGTGTTTTAGGAGTGTGTGGGGTTGTATATGGGTGTGTGTGTGTGTGGTATGATTGTGGATGTATATGAGTGTGGTGTGTGGTTTGTTGTTGTATATGAGTTGATGTGTGTAGTGTGTATGGTGTTGTGTGTGGTGTAATGTATATGAGGTGCTGGGTGTGTGTATGAGTGTGGGTGTGTTTATGAAGTAGAGTTGTGTTTGAGTGTAGGTTGGATCTGATATATGAGGGCGTGTGTGTATTGTATAATTGATATGTATGTGTGGTGTTTGGTGTATTTTTGTATATTGGAGTTATGTGTGTGGTGTGTATTGGTATAATGAGTGTGGTGTGGTGTGTTGTGTAATGTATTATGAGTGTTTTGTGTGTTGGTGTATGTATTGAGTGTGTGTGTGTATTGTGTATGGTTGGTATGAGTGTGTGTGTGTAGTGTGTATGTGTAGTGAGTGGGTCTGTGTGTGTGTGTCTGATATGGAGGTTATAGATGTGTGTGTTAGTTTGTATATGAGTGGTGTGGTGGTGTTAGTGTATGTGGTTTATTTATGAAGTGTAGTGTAGTGTGTATAATGAGGTGTGTGTGTGTGTTGATGTATTATATGAGGGTGTGTGTGTGTTGGTATTGCTATATGAGGTGTGTGTGGGTTATTATTTTGTATATGGAGTGTGTGATGTGTGTGTGTGGTTTATGTATATGGAGTGTGTGTGTAATGGTGTATGTATATGAGTGTTATGTTGTATATGTATGTTGTGTTGTTTGTGGTGTGTGTAGTTATGTATATGTTTTTTTGTGTGTTTTTATGATGTGGTTTGTGTTTATGTGTTGTTGTGTGTGTTCTGTTTGTGTTGTTGTGGGTATGTTTTTTTTGGGTTTAGTTGTGTGAGTGTTGTTGTGTGTTGTTAATATTTGTTTGTGGTGTTTAAGTTTGGTGGTTTGTTTGGGTTTGTGTGTTTGTGTGTTAGTATTCTGATTGTGGTTTGTTGTTGTTGGTGTTTTTGTTGGTGTAGTTGTTGGTTATGACTGGTGGTGTATTTATTAGTGAGTGTGGTTGTGTTTGGTGGTTTGTTGTTTGTGTTTTTGTTATCGTGTTGTATTTGTGATTTGTTGTGTTGGGTATTTGTGGTATTGTATTTGTTTTGTTGTTGTTTTAAGTTGTGGCTTTAATTATGTGTTTTATGGTTTGTGCGTTTGTGTATGGGTGTGTGTGTGTGTTGGTTTGTTGTACATGTATTATGTAGGTGGGGGTGTGGGTTGTTTTTTTTTGTTATGGGGACTTGTGTTAGTTTGTTATGTTACTGGAGGTTTGTGTTGTGTGTAATTATGTATATTGTATTGTGTTGTTGGTGTTGGTTGGAGGTGTTGTTGTTTGGTGTGCAGGTGTGGTATGGTTATTGTGAGTGTGTTGTTGTTTATTGAGTCACCGTTTTTGTGTCTGTGGTGGTTGACTTGAGTGTGGTTTGTGTTTTGTGGATTTTGTGTGTCGGTTTTGTGTGTTTGTGGTATTTTTGTGGGTGTGTGTATTTTTTTGTCTCTCGGTGTGTGTGGTTATGGTGAGGTGGTGTGTTGTGTATGAGTGGGTTTGAGTGTGTGGTGTTATGTTGTTTTTGTGTGTTGGGTGGTATTGTTCTTTTTATGTGTGGTGTGTGGTGTGTATGTGGTATTGTATGTGGTGGGTTTGTGTGTGTTTAGTGTGTATGTTGTTGTGTGTGGTATATTGAGGTGTTTGTTGTGTGTGTGTCTATGCGTGTGGTGTGTGTGTGTGTGTGTGTGTGTGGTGGTACCGTTCCATTGGTGGTGTTGTAAGGTGATGATGAGCTGGTGTTGAGATCTGCTTAACAGTGGGAGTGTCCATCTTTCATCCTCAAAACGGCACAGGTGAGCTGCAAACACACCCGAAAACACACACACACACACCCACACCACATCATGGTCGTCAGTTGATGGTGCATAAGTAGGAGAATCAGGCCAGAAGAGAGCGCGTCACAACTAATGCCAGAGCACGAACTCGAACCATCACAATAAACACACATTAGTGCCATTCTCACGCCATCTCTAGATATGAATTTACAAACAAATAACATACAAGCTGCAATTCCACACAACCTATCAGCAATATGACTTTCCTGTTTTAAAAAAAAATACAAGGGTGACACACTGGAAGTGACTTAGGACTCTGATTTTAAGTTTATGGCCTCATCAGCTCAGGTTATTTCTCATGACAAAAATTGATGGCACATTAGAAAAAAACAAATACAGCAGTAGCACAATACAAAATACACACTGTACCCAGCAGCTAGCCATCCTGGAGCACGTTTATATAATTATACTTTGATCTTTACTCTGTGCTCCTGGAGTGCATTATAACATACTGACCTCAAAGTACAACTCATGGATTATTAGAAAACTGTTCAGAGGTCATGAGGGTCAAACAAAACTTAAGAACACTGACGTACACACACACACACACACACACACACACACACACACACACACACACACACACAGATCACCACTGACTTCTAGTGAACAATAAGCAAAACATACATAACTGTGATCAGAGTTGAATCACTCGAGCCTGTAATCAGCTGACTCTGCTGTAATGATCGTGTGGAGCAGCTCCAGAGCAGAAGACACCCCTCACACCAGGCTCCCTCGGCCGGGTCACGCTGCGAGATGCTCACATGAGCCTGCAGCACCAGCACAGCAACACTGGTGACCAGCGCAGTGCACTACATCCACATCGAGGAACAGATACTGGTCCTCTGACCGCAGCTGCCACAGGATCGCAGGAAGAACCGGCTGGAGGAGGCTTTTGAGCGGGAGGCCGAGGGCTAGCCGCTGGTGAGCCTGGTTTAGGTGCTAGGAACATTTAATATTACAGATGTTCTGGTGAGTAAAAACTGTGTCATTAGATCTGATGGCTGCTGCTTCTGCAAGAGAACGATTTTTGAGGCATATTTCTTCTTTCATTTTATCGTTATGATTCATGAACCCAACCACAACATTACAAACTCTTTGATTTGAAGCAAAAAAGTCGTAGAAAATTGGACAGGACTGTGACATGATTCAAGCAAAAAAACATCTAAAGATGTTGATTATTAATAAACAATAGGGCTAAGCCGGAAATTAAAAATTACAGAATTTTTAATATTTGTTGAATTTAAAAAAAAATGCAAAAATTACAACAGTCAGATACAAAAACTCTGCAGAAGTCCGCCTAATAACACAACATAACGTGGAAATTTCTGGGTATTGTTTTTTTTCCATCTCACATTTAAAAAAAAAATAAAATATAAATACCTTGTAGAGAGTGAAAAACAACCTCTTTGTAGCTAAACTATGCGTGCATAATACTGTGTATTTATAACACTTCTTTGAGAAACCTTTTTTTAAATTACATTTGGCTTGAGTAAAACGCATTATGTTGCTTCTTTCACGGATAGTCAAGTTGTTTTATTGCTTTTAATGTACGCGTGTATTAGTTATATTTTGCCCAATGCAATACTCTCTGGAGAGAAGTCGAAAAGCTTTTTTCCCCATAGCTGAAATTATAATTCCAATATTAATAATATTTAAGTGAAAAAATTATAATTTAGTTTTTGACGAACAGCCTAAATAATCAGTATAGCTTGTTTTAGTGCAATCTCCCAGAAATAATGGCTAGTTTAAACATGCTAGAGTGCTGCCATTTGCAGTGTTCCATAGAATTGGGCGGAGCTAAAGGCGTTTCCTATGGCGCTCGGCCGCAGTTGTCTGGATTGGTGGAATTTTTGCAGAATCATGAATAATGTAGTTTTTTCATCAGGAGTTCCTCTGTTAAACTCAGTACAAGGTACATCAACCACTGATTAACAACGCCTGTCTTTATCGTTATTAAAAATGTATATGAAATCCTATTAAGTGAAATGATCAGTCACCACTGACATCTACAGATCAGCTGATTGGATCACGTGCATCCAGAGGACCCTGCTCCAGCCAAGCAGCATACCTTGAAAAGACCAGATCGACGCTGCTCTTCAGGAAGTTTAATAAAGCCAGCCAATCAGCAGGCGCAGGTGCGACCAGAACAATGACAGAGCGCGGTCTGGACCGAAAGCGCGCTTATTGTTCTGATCACGTGACTCTGATCTGCTGCTCACGTGACGTCATCAGCGCTTCCAAACAACGCAAATGAAAGCAAAAACACACACACACAGAAATCAAAGAACACACTGACCGCGTCATTTAATTCCTAAAATACGACCTGAGGCAGCACGTAGCGGAGATAAATGTCAGAACGTGAAACAAAACGACTGACTGAAACACACCTAAAATAACTGAGTTTGAGCCCGAGTCAGACGCGCGCGCTAATGACAGTTTAACGTAATGGGTATTCGCAGGCTCGACCGCGTCATAAACTTACCGTCTAGACTCGTTTTATGATGTGTAATGATAACCCCTGGCTGGAGTTATGAACACTTACCCATCAGGAAGGGTCCAGCAGGACACGCCTACGCGGAGAGCCCGTTTTTGACCGTCATGCCTCAGTCCGTCAGAAAACGCGTCACACTCCGAGAGCAGAACACTGCGTACTAACGCCCGCGCACTGAAGACGAGCAGAGCAGCGCGGATCTGTGCTGTTATAACCCGAGCGCGGTGTGTGTGCGGTGCAGAGGCCCGGCAGGTCAGGCCAGGATGTTCAGAGATCGCGTGGATGAGAACGCTTTTAGCCCTGCCCCCACGGTCCACGTAGGTGGCACGACCTGCGCGTAGCGACTCTACGCGCTGTTTATCCTCATCTCTTGCGCGATTCATCTGTAGCATTAATGTTAATAATGTCGAGTTTTAGTGTTATTATAATGCTGTTTAAGCTACAGACCAATGTATAGGTAGGTGTGACTTATGACAGTTTAAAATCATAAAATGCGTCCAAAAATGTATTATTTCACGTGACCTTCTGATAATATTAATGAGTCAGTCCAGGTTTTATTGTCATTTTTTCATTAACAGCAGAAAGCTACCAGCTGTGAATATTAATAGGCTTCTATTGCAGACATCCTCTCCTTTCTATTAATGTATGTTTATATTTATTGTTTGTAGTGATGTGGATTGGTGCTTGCTGCTAAAAGAAATGGCCAAATATGACTCCGTGAAGTTATACATTGTACAACGTGACCCTGGACCACAGCCACTGCATCATCTGAAAGCTGAATAAATGATCTCTCCATTTGATGTCTGGTTTGTTAGGAGGACAATATTTGAAAATCTGGAGATCTGAGGGGTAAAAAAAAATCACAAATATTGAGAAAAATCATCTTTAAAGTTGTTCAAATAAGAAGTTTCACAGCATTGCATGTTACTAATCAAGAATTAAGTTTTTTGATATATTTCACATTCTAGAAATTTACAACAATATCTTAATGGAACATGATCTTTACTTAATATCCTAATGATTTTGGCATAAAAAGAGAAATGTATAATTGCTTGACCCACACAATGTATTGTTGTCTATTGCTACAAAATACACCTGTGCTACCTGATGACTGATTCAGTAACTTACTTTTGAGGTCTTCAGATAATGGCTGATAAATTTACATTAGAAAAATGTAAACGTTTATAACTCAATTTTATTGTATACAAATATCAAGTGTGGCTATTTATTATATGTTGATGTATATATTTATACATTAAGTGAAAATTAGATGCAGTTATGAATTTAAACGTATGGCAAGTCATTCCTGCTGCTTGCAACACACTGAAGTCATGGGTTCGATTCCCAGGAAATACATGAACTTATCAAATGTCTATTATTCAGTGCCAGCCTGTTTTTTTTGAATAAACTAACCAAAGTGTTTTAGTGTGTGTGTGTGTAGCCATAAGAGTGTATTGTGTCTGGCCCCGCTCATGGCTGAGTCTCATTTATTTCTGTAAGGGAATTGCCTCAAGTGAATAGAGGCAGCAAAATCACATTAGTCTTGGTATGTGTCCAGGCACTGGTCATACTTTTCACCACTAATCCACGGGGGTTACAACTGTCTTTTTGCACATGTGGAAGTTAAAAGTTAGATTTTTCTCAGAAATTCAGAGATTTTCATGCCATGGAATTGCAGCTTTTTATTTCTGAATTCTGACTTAAAACAAAGAAACAAAACTAATATATATATATATATATATATATATATATATATATATATAACTATATATATATATATATATATATATATATTTTTAATGAAAAAATAGTTTTGAGTTAATACACTTAATAGATTTCTTCCCACAGTGATTTAAAATAGAGAAACAAAGAAATTCATCACAGAGTCAACAATGTTCCAGAATGCTACAATACTAGGTTTATTAAGCCACATTTCTTTCTCTTTTCTTTTTTGGTCTGAAATGTAACTGGACATGTTCCTTGACAGACTGCATTATAGATTCTTTAAATTATTTAGAATTGTGTTTGCTCCTTGGGCGGTATACTTATATATCTGTATCTCTACTCTCAAGTAGGAATCCACTACCACAATCATCACGCTTAAGATAGAACAAAAGTGCTTCATTTACTGACAAAGCTTATCTGGGCTGAAATATGAGCTGGGTCACTGTTCCCTTTCACTTGAGTTTCATGCACACACACATGAAAGAGAAATAACAGCCAATAGCAGTTCCTTTCATAATATCATAATTAAATATGTGATTTATTCTTTATACTACACACCTGGAAATAGAAATCCATACTCCTAGCCCTATTTTTAGATGACAGGGGAATACAGGTGATGGAAATATAGATCCACCACCACACACACACACACACACACCCACCACACACCCCCCTCTCTCTCAGAGACTCCTCCACACACTCACTGACAGACACACACACACAGCTCATGGACAGGACAAACCACACACACACACTCGTCACTGACCAGCCACACACACACAGACACTGACAAGACAACAAACAGAGTCACACGAGGGCACACACAAACACACCCACACAGCAACCAACACAGACACTCACTCACTACGAGACGACACACACACACACCCACCACACTCACTTACAGACCACACACACACACACACACTCCACTCACTGACAGGATCACGACAACACCACACAGCAGTCAATGACAGACACACACACACTACACGACAGTTCACACAGACACAACACAAACACAGACACACACACACTCACTCCAAGAGTGAGCAGACACACCAACACACACAGTCACTGACAGGACACACACACACAGTCACCTGTACCAGCCACACACACAGTTCACACCGACACCCACAACACAACCACACACACAAAACACACACACAACACACACACACACACACACACTACACGTGTACAGGACTGACAGCCACACACACACACACTCACGCTTTGACAGACACGTACACACACAACACATTTCACTGACAGACACACAAACACACACATTCACTGGACAGACACAGCACACACATCAGCCACTCACTTAAAGAGCACAACAAAACACACCCACAGCTAGTCACTGACGACAGAAACCTATACCCACATCAAATTACACAACAGACTGTTACCTACAAACCACCAGCTACGAACATACACACACACTGCTCGACTCACATGACCAGGACACACCCACAGTATCACTGGATGCAGCCACACACCACAGGGCAGGTCACTGACAGACAAACACACACACACAGTCAAAACATGACACACACAAACACAAAACCACACACACACAAACACTAACACAGCGCGACAACACACACTACGATGTCACTGTGACAGTACTACACAGGCACACACACACAAGCACTACGTCACTTGACAAGACACACACACACACACACACACCTGACCGAGACCCATCACACACAGTGTAACACACCACCCACACAATGACAGAGGCAACACATCACACACAAACTCGTAAGCTGACACACCACACACACATAAGACTCATCAGAGTCCTCTCGTAAGACTTCAACCAAAACAAACACACGATGAGTCAAAGGAACAGAAAGTGGGGGTCCTTTCCTTTAGTGAAAATCATGCGACAATTCATGCTAAAATCGCCTATATCCCAGAGTGCAGCGCGGCTGTAGGGTAGAGTCACATGGACCCATCCGGCCCAAAAGCCCTTGTGAAGGGCGTGGAGGTCCAAGGTTCACGGCGCTCCTACTCCCATAGTGTTACTGGTTTGGGTTTGCTTTGTCTCGCTCCAGATAGTCCCGATCGAATCAGAGACTCGGGTGAGCTTTCTTCAGAAGTCCGCCGGGACTGCAGCGGCAGGAGAATCATGGGAAATATCCGCATCACATCCAACCAGTGAACATGCACAGGTACGTGAGCATGACAAACTGATTTAGTTGACGCACCTCTATCTGCTAGCTGAGTATATTTTCTGACAGACTGTAATAATCCTGTATAAATAAATACTGTAAATTGAAAATAAGTTATACAACACGAATTCTTTTTACTGTCCAATTACAATTCCTAAATTACTACTATTTTTGGTCTAATTTGTCAAAGGGTCCACAACATCAAGCTTTATATGTTGACAGACTGCCAGATTAAATTGCATATATTTAAAGTACTGTAACATAAAGTGCTTTGTAGTGTGTTATGTGTGCATGGATTGTGTATGTGCGTGTGCGTTAGTGAGAGATTGTTTGTGTGTGGGAGTGTGTGTGTGATTGATGTGTGAGCGCGGGAGGCATGAGTGTGTGCACTGAGTGTGTGTGTGTGTGCGGTGAGTGTGTGTGCGAGCTGTGTGGTGTGAGTGTGAGAGTGATAGGTGAGTGAGTGTGTGTGTGATTGTGCGCGCGTAGAGTTTCGCATGAGTCGTGCAAATGAAGTGATGTGTGTGATGAGTGTGAGTCGCTGTGAGTGTGTGTGTGATTGTGAGTGGAGCTGAGTGTGTTGGTGAGTGGTGTCGATGTTATATGCATGAGTGTGTGCAAATGAGTGTGTGTGTGTTAGCGTGAGTGTGTGTGCGTTGATTGTTGTGTGTGCTTGATGGATTGTGTGGGTGCGGGGTTTGGGCTATGAGTGAGTGTTTGTGCGTGGTGTATGTGTTTGCGCATGTGCAGTGGGTGTGTGCGTGTGAGCTGACATGAGTGTGTGTGTGTTTGCGTGATTTGTGTTTGCGGGTGTGCATGAGTTAGTGGTGGTGTCGCGTGTGTACGCGTGTGGCGAATTGTTAGTGTGTAGTGTGTTCGATGTGTGTGTATGTGCGTGTTGTGCATGAGTGTGTGAGCGTTAGTGTGTGTGTGTGTGATTTGTGGGTGCTTCGTGAGTGGTGAGAGAGTGAATGTTTGTGCTGTGAGGGTTGTGTGTGTAGTTGTTCGTCCATGCGTGCGTGTGGCAGGGGTGTGGTGCGTGCGGTTGTGTGTGTGTTGTTCTGTGAGTTGGGTGAGTCGTGAAGAGCGTGTGTTTGTGAGTGAGTGTGTGCCGTGGAAAGACGTAACCTTGACGTGGAACTTGAGCTGGTTGTAGAGGTCAGACACCAGCAGGTTTTGGCTCAGGAGTCTTCATCAATCTTCATGATCCTCACCACCGCCGCGTCGATGTGATACTTGCGGTCCTGGAAACACGCGCTCCGTTCGTGCGCACACTGGCTCCTCCATCCTGACACGTCACACATCACATGACCCTCAGCTCATCTGCAGATGCACAACAATGACTCTTGTGAACAAACGTTGATGTTGGCCTTGTAGAAAGCCTAGCCTTAATGTTTTGAAGCAGCGTTTTCAGATACAGTATATGTTTTTACCACAACTGCTAGCATCATTTAGCATTACTGTTATCACATGTTTTTAACATGTTGTTAGCATGGTTCTTAACTATTATTAGCTGTTTTTTTTAGCATTTCAGTAGCATGACTCACATGTTTTCTGACCTGATTTACATTAACAGCACTGGTTGGTTAGCAAAGTGTTGGGTCTGATGCATGCTTTTTAGACATGATTAACCACTGTTTGTGCTTCCATGGTTGCTATGCTATCGATTAACAGTATGGTAGCATGTTTCTAACATTATTAGTCATGTATATCAAGTGTGTTAGCATGATTAGCAATGTCCTACACGCCGCTAGCATGGTCTTTAAACATTGGTAGCCAGTGCTGGCGGCATGATTTAGAATATTCCAAGAACATTAGTTAACACAATCGCTAGAAATGTTTTCTACAAACATGATTGTACAATTGTTAGTCATTTTTCCTATCATGATTCAGCATGTTTTTCGTTGTTTCTAACACTGTGATTGAACCGGTTCAAGCAATGTGAACATGTCGTTTAGGAATGATTAGCACAGATTGTACCATGATGTAACAGGGTGTTGCTAGTGTGTTATCTAACATGATGGAGAAGGTCGTTTGCAGGTTGTCTAACATAATTCCATTGGTGGTATGATTTCTAACAGGATTAGAATGTTATGATAGCATGTTGGTAGTCCTATTTGCTAATGTTTCCGTATGTTTCTATCAATGATTTACGCATGTTTCCTACAGTCCATATGATAATGAGTAAGGCTCCTGCTAGTGACGGAAAGCTCAAGTCCCTCAATGATGGTCTAGGGAACTTTTAAGAGGTTATTGACAACACACCACATGTGAATGACGTCTCGAATAGACTGAAATATCTGCATATAAAAGTGCACAACCAAAATTTATTGCAGACCACCTTCAACAGTTCGCACATTCTTACAGTGTTATTCCTATCGTTCAGAAATGGTAATAAAAATATGAGAAGAACTCCGGTTTAAAACTGTCAGAACCAAATTCCTCTTGATACTCTCAGAGGGGGTTAACACTTGAGGCAAAAACAATTCTCAGGTCACAGTGTCTTAATAAGTTTTGGTCCCCAAATTGTACTGGGTAGGCAACAGTATGAAGGAGGTTTGGGTGTAATATGTCACAGTTTTACTTTTATTTAGCTCTCCTCACTTATGTAAATGAAAGCCTAGTGTCCTGCACCCACTAGTAAAACCAATAATAATTTTTTGGTTTGACTGATATGGTTTGCACATCTTATAACTCCAATATGTGTGGTTCTAAGGATATAATCTAGTAACGTTTTCAAAATCAATAGTTCTCATATGGTTTGCCATGCTGTTTGTTTAATTTGACTGTCTTTCTCAATGAGTGGTGGCCTTTCCTTTAGATTACTTTCACTATGCACCTGCTTTGTCAAAATCATTTAAACTTTAAGTCAGTGTTTTATAATGCACTGTGATTCTTCCTGGTAACAAGCTTGGTTTGGCGTGGGGCATATAGCTCTACTTTAAAAGAAGTACTAGGTCACGGTGTGTATCACATTCCACAACAATCACCGTCTCACGTGTCATCTAGGATTCTGGTTGGATATTGAGTGCGGAACAGGTGTTGTTTTGGGTCCTTGAAAGTCGCCTGTTGAACTGGAAGGCGCTAGCCGTCCTCGTACGTTCTATTTCACGCGACGGAGTATTATTGAGGAACTCTGCTCTTTCCCACAGGCCATAGACTGCGAGCAGTGTCGCTTTGAGCTTCATTCGTCCTACTGACACACACACAACACACACACAGTTTACTGACCTCTCTCTCCAGTCGCACTCCGATGAACACAACACACACACACCGCTCGATCTCACACACACACACCACACACAAACACACACAACAGTTACTTGACCGAATTCACTCAACACCACTCACACCAAACAACCAAACACACAAACCTACCCACACACAAACTTTACTGGACACCGCTCGCTCGCTCACACACACAAACACACACACACACACACGTTACACACACGATCTCCACACACACACGTATATGAGACCGCTCGCTCTCACACACACCACCACACACAGGCACACAAAACACACGTTATGCCCGCTCGCTCCTACTAAACACACACACACACACGCACTCACACACCCACCACAACAAACCCAACACACACAACACACACGTTACTGACGCTCTCACACACTCACACCACCAACACAAAACACACTGTTATGACCGTCGCCACACACACACACACACACACCCACACACACACACCACACAACACACACGTTACTTGACTCACTCGCTCCACAACACACACACACACACACCACACACACACACACAACACACACCCACCATACACCACACACGTTACTGACCACTCGCTCTCCGACAATCACACACCACACACACACAAACACACACGTTTACTGACCACTCGCCTCACAATACACAACACACACACACACGCACCTCACACACAACACACACGTTACTGACCACTCGCTCACACACACACACACACACACACACACACACACACACACACACACACACACATTTACTGCCCGATCACACTCTCACACTCACACACATTACTGACCACGCCTCTCACTACTCACACACAGTACTGACCACGTCACTCTTCACTCTCACACACACACACAACACACCACACACACACACTACTGACCGCTCGCTCTCACTCTCACAGACATTACTGACCACGCTCGCTCGTCACTTCCGAATTCTCTCACACACACACACACACACACACACACACACACACACACACATTACTGACCGCTCGCTCTCACTCTCACACACATTACTGACCACTCGCTCTCACTCTCACACACACACACACACACACACACACACACACACACACACACACACACACACACATTACTGAATACTCGCATCTCACTTTTCACACACACACACCAACACCACACACCCACATGAGGTACTGACCATCTTTACATCTCGCTCTCCCGTCTCACACACACACACGTTACTGACCGCTCGCTCACTCACACACACACACACACACATTCTCTCACATACACTCACTCTCAACAGTACACCACACCACACACACTCTCACTCACTCACACCACACACACTACTCACACACAGAAAACGTACCGATGCCGGTGGCCGTGCCGGATCTCCTCCATCGATTAAAACTCTTTCAGTCTCGTTTAAACAATCAGCAGGATACGAGAGTCTGAAACAGAGACACCTGCAGCTTCCGTTCTTCCCCCTGCAGAGACACACATCAGTCTCACCCACAGCACTACACACACCTGCTGCCACCTACATAGACTGTCTCCAAAACACTCTGCTCTGCTCACCGAGGCTGCATTCATTTTAATCACAAATACAGTTAAAAAACAGTGAAAGTATTGATCTACAGTTTTTAAATACAGCTGTTTTCTATGTGACGTCTGTTAAAACGTAATTTATTTCTGTGATGTGCAGCTGTATTTTCAGCATCATGTACTCCAGTCTTCAGGCTCACATGCCCCCCGTCCCTCTTCTCCCCCAGGCACCACTGAACTATGACCCCCCCCCCCAGATCCACCACTATCTCCAGGTCCTTCCCACCCCCACTAACCCGCATACGGTGACATAGCACCAGTCACTTTGCTGCAGCATTGGTCTGCTCACTACCTCATTCACCATCAGAACTGAGAAGCATTCGACGTCCAACCTTCTAACCACCTCATCAGTCAGTTTAAATAAAATTACTGCTCTTGAGCCCTTTTGTTTTTAAATTCAGACCACAGAACTAAGCTTGTTTTTGCACTAAAGTTTGTGGTCGTGTTTTATTTATCTGCACTGTTTGTTCACTGGTTTGCACTCTATCTGCCATCGTGTGGACATCATGGCGCTGCTTTATTTAACTCTATTTTTATTTTTTATTAAATGTCTTTTTTACATTCCTTTATTGTATAGTTGTATCTTATATTTTATATTTGATCTGTATTTTAAGGCTCTACTGTTCAGTGTTATTCTGTATGCACCGGGGGTCTGAGAGTTTGTAACGCAATTTCGATCTCTCTGTATGTATGTACTGTTACATGGTGGAAGAAATAACTGACAAATATAAAGCAGACTTGACTTGTCACTGATCTTCAGAAATCATTCTAATATGCTGATTTTGCTGCTCATACCAGAAACATTTTCTGATTATTATCAATGTTGAAAACAGTTGTGCTGCCACAATATTTTTGTGGAAACTGTGGACCCATAAATGTGATACGCGGGTTATTATTTCAATTATTTGGGGGCAAGTTTAAAAAAAAAGAAGAAAACTTTTATTCATCAAGGATGCATTAAATGAATCAAATGTAACCAGTAAAAGACATTTATACACTGTTTCTATTTCAGATTAAATGCTGTTCTTTGGAACCTTCTCGTTCATCAGAGACTCATAATTTGACTATTTGCCTACAGATTCACACTTCGGGCACACCCCCTAAAGCTACTGAGCCAGAGTATGAAGTGTCTCCACTGTGCCTCGTCTGGTGTGTCTCGTCACAACACTGGTGTGTGTGTGTTGTGTGTGAGTGTGTGAGAGAGTGTGAGAGAGTGAGGTGTGTGTGAGTGAGTGTGTGTACTGTGTCTGTTAAGACGTGTTTTTGTTGTGTGAGGGTGTGTGTGTGTGTGTGTGGGTTGTGTGTGTGTGTGTGTGTGAGTGTCTGATGTCTGTCTGTGAGAGAGTGTGAGAGAGTGTGTGTGTGTGTGTGTGTGTCTGTTAAGAGTGTTTGTGTGTGAGAGTGTGTGTGTGTGTGTGGTGTGTGTCGTGGTGTGTGTGGTGTGAGTGTCTGTGTGTGTGTGTGAGAAGAGTGTGCGTTAAAGTGTGTGTTTACTCTTTCAACTCAGTCTTCAGCACTGCCTGACCCAGTGTGGGCTGCCACTGCAGTTTTACGCCACGCTGTGTTTATCCCCAGATAGAAGAGCTTAAAAACCTCCTGAAGCTTCACCATCTGAAGCACACACACACAACACACACACACACACACATCAGACACGGCCATTGCATGTACGCTGTATTAACCACAAAAGACACACAAACACACACTCATGCATGCTCTCACACACAACACATAATGATCCAGCATCAGGGCGTTGCATGTCCACCACATTACACACACACACACACAACACACACACACACACCTGATCCCAGTGGGTAGATGGACGTCCATCGGTGTGTATGAGGGCCAATAGTCCCATCGTCCAGGATGTTGACGGTCAGCTCGATGTTGCTGTTCTGGATTTCACTCTGGGTTCTGCATGTACGACACAACACACACACACACACCACACGCATTAGGACTCTCACATGACACAGCAATCAAACACACTTCACACATGAAAACCACGTGTGAGGAGCTCAGGCACTGAGCTGGAGAAATGCAACACCTCACAGGAAATCCTGACAAACACTTACTTCAGTAGTTCCATCTATATCCACCTGTTTATCTGCATCTACACCTCCCACTAATGAAGAGTGTGTATCTCTCACACACACACACTGTTTACCTGTTTGAAACTGGATCATGATGTCTTTGAGACGAGCTCCATGTGTTTTGAACATCCCCTCGATTTTACTGGTGAACGCTGCTCAACACTCTACAACACACACACACACACACACACACACACACACAAACGTCACTTCAGAGAGCAAGTACTGCTGCCTGCAGACACAGATCGTGCAGAAATGACAAACAGTTAAAGATGCATTGTTTTGTTTCTGAGCTCCACTGGAAGAACCAAATCAGAACCACAGTCTGATCAGATCACCCACATGATGGAGAGTCCTGGGGGCGGAGCTACCTAATTGTAATCTTTTACACATATAATATTTCTTTATAGTGTGGTTTAATGTTCTTACAACATATTTTTGTCAGTAGGTGCCACAAAGAATTTATTTATCCATTTTAGTAATTTTAGTACTTAATTTTAATAAAATTCATTCGTTTATCTTGAAGTTTTTTCATGTAATATTGTAACCTTTATTGTTTTTTAGAGTTTTAGTTTAGCTAGGGTTCGTTGTACTGTTTGATGTTCAGTTGTGTTCGGGTGACGCGCTGCAGCTTTAAGAGGTTAACTAGTCACACACTGACTAGTGTTTTTACTGGATGTGGTGTGGGTCATTCAAAACAAAACAGCAATCTCAACCACAGCAATCTGGTCACTTCCTGTTCACACGATCATGTTGACCTCACTCTTAGGCAACTGATTGGTGGCGTTCCTTTCCACAGCAAACCGTCTCTGACCGACCAATGAGGAGAAGTCAGATGGGGGAACTAACCGTGTTTGAGCTTGGACAGCATGGACGTCTCTGCATCCACCGAGGCGCTTTTGCCCACCAGCAGACGCTTGGCCAGATCCTTCTTATAGAAGGCCTCAAACACGTCCTTCCCTGCAGCACACACACACACACACACAGAAATGAGTTCAGATTCATCTCTGTGTGACAGTCTTATGAACTGAAGCTGGAGTGCAGATCACCGTGGGATGAAGCGGAAGATGGATCATGATCTTGTCCAGAATCCTCTCCATGCTCCTCCTCCGTGGCGCTCCCTTGTTTCCAGCCCGCAGTTTAGAGTCCACGTACTTCGCTGAGGAGATCAGAGCAGATCAGAGGGTCAGTGAGGAAAAAAGTGACAGTGAATATTCATCAGGGACGCATTCAATTGATCAAAAGTGCCAGTAAAGACATTTATTAATGTCACAAAATATTTCTATTCAAATAAAATGCTGATTCTTCTGAACTTTCTATTCATCTGTGAATCCTGAAAAATAAAATGTATCACAGTTTCCACAAAAATATTAATGTTTTCAACACAGATAATAATCAGAAATGTTTCTTGAGCAGTAAATCATCATATTAGAATGATTTCTGAAGATAATGTGACACTGAAGACTGGAGTAATGATGCTGAAAATACAGCTGCGAATCACAGAAATAAATTACACTTTAACAGAGATTCACAGAGAAAACAGTTATTTTACATCATAATAATATTTCACAATTTTTACAGCATTTTGATCAAATAAATGCAGCTCGGTGAGTATAAATTCACGAGTCATTTCATGTCAGATTTTATTGCTGATGTGAAATATTTAAGGCCTGCACAATAAATGGTGAAACTGTTACTAATGATTCTTTGATCAATATTTTTTTGCATTTTCATCAGAATTAATGCACAAATCAAGAGAATGTCAGCTTGCATGGTTTCCTTGCAGATCGCAGACATGATTTAGTTGCAAACAACCATGTGACAGAAAACAGTCTGTCTGCATTACAGTATTACCTGAGCTGAACGTCTCAATAGAGATCACTAAAACTCGTTTACATGTTAACTGCTGTTTCCAGATTATCATGGTATACTACAGAGAGACTGCGTATTAATGATTGCCAGGTTTGGCCAATCAAAAGTTAAGTAAACCACAGGGAAGACAATGTATCCATTGTGGTGAAAAAAAAAGCCCTGATTGGGGGATTTTAACACATGACATCTGGCAACCATTAAAACTTGCAGAGGCTTGTTACAAATGTTAAATCCCACAAATGCAATATTACAATGAAACACATTCAGGATAAACAACCAGAGGGCAAATATCAGAGATCATAATGCTTAGTAAACCGGGAGAAAAAGAAAATGGTGTGGTCACAACTAAAAAAACCTCATGTAGCTCTATGAAAGATGTTAAGTGGAATGTGAGTTATCCAGCAGCTCTTGAGGATTCGGACAGTTTGTCTCGTATGAGTGAGTGGCGTGTGTCCACTGCGGTGTGGTCACTCACCGAATGAGCTCGGCGGGTTTGTTGGGTCTCTTGTCCATGGGTGATGAAGCTCTCGAAGGCTTCCTTCATGGCGTTGATGTGAAGCTGTCGTTCCTCTGGGAGCAGCGCTGCTATCACGTGGTCCATCTTGTCCTGAAGTCCAGCAGCTCCTGGACCATCTCTTTATCTCTCTCCGGAGAGCTCACGATCTCTGCACCGAAGCTCTGCGACACCAACAGTCCTTCAGATAACTGAGATACTCTTATCAGTTTTACTAATTATTTTAATTTTGGTTATTTTATATAATTTTTTTTATAGGTTTTTTAATCTATATAGTTTTTTTTTTATTTTATTTTACATTTTACTATTTTTTTTTAATACATTGAGTTACTTAAAATAACAAATGCAATGAGAAATGTTGCATTGACATCTAGCTGAAATAAAATGGAGCAAAAAAAAACCAGTCATAAAGGGTCAATTTTTTTTTAAATTGAGATTTATACATTCACTAAAAGCTGAATAATTCATCTTTCCATTGATGTCTGGTTTGTTAGGAGGACAATATTTGAAAATCTGGAATCTGAGGATGCAAAAAACCTCTAAATATTGAGAAAATCATCTTTAAAGTTGTTCAAATGAAGTTCTTAGCAATGCATATTACTAACAAAAATTAAGTTTTGATATATTTACAGTAGGACATTTACTAAATATCTTCATGAAACATGATCTTTACTTAATATCCTAATGATTTTTGTCAGAAAAGAGAAATGTATAATTCTGACTCATACAATGTATTGTTGTCTATTGCTACAAATATACCTGTGCTACTGATGACTGCTTCTGTGCTGCAGGGACACAGAGGCATGTTTTATATTATTTAAGTTTATTTGATTTCAAGTAATGAAAAAGTTTTCTTTATGGTTTATTTTATTTCTCAGATATCCCCCAAAATATATCTCAGAGAATATGTTGTACAAAACTCACAATCTAACTACTGGGGTGCCTCAGGGCTCAGTTCTTGGACCACTTCTCTTCTTCTGTCTACATGGCATCACTACGTTCTGTCATTCAGAGACAACATGGCTTCTCTATATCTCTGCTGTGCTGATGACACTCAACTCTGTCTCTCATTCCATCCTGATGATCCAATGATAGCGGGTGTGTGTGTGTGTACCTTAATGTATTCTCTCCAGGCCTGCAGCAGCGCCGTCAGCCCTCCTTTGACTTTACTGAAGAGCTCATAGAGCAGCGTCAGCTCACACACCGGTTTCTCATCCAGCAGTATCCGCAGGTCTGCACCCACACACACACACACACACACACACACACACACACACACACACCATTAGCTGAGCGTGTGTGTTTCATTATGTCTCCAGTCTCTGATCTGTCCTCATGATCCGGACCTTTCTGCAGAATGGCGCTCATGTGTTCT
Source organism: Cyprinus carpio (assembly GCF_018340385.1). Lineage (NCBI taxonomy): Eukaryota > Metazoa > Chordata > Actinopteri > Cypriniformes > Cyprinidae > Cyprinus > Cyprinus carpio. Next base: position 23,963,416 of record NC_056597.1, on the reverse strand, counting down.
TCCAGCAGCTGTTTCCACCACTGTAGGCGATGAGCGGCTTCCTGTCAACACACAGACAGGTGTTAGAGCAGTGATTACACGCCTGCAGGAGACAGCAGCACCGACACACAGCATACTTAACAACAGGGATTCAAACGACGTCTGTTTTCATTCACATCAAATACAGATGGATTAATTAACAGATCAATCAGTAGCTGTTTTCCCATACACCTGTTTTTTTAGAATACTGGATGGAAACGCCAGGATTTGCATAAATTCTAAAAATCCAAAGTCGTAACAGTCATATTAATATGTCAAATATATAAGTCACAAAGTGCTTTCGTAATAACTAACTCCCAGACTGCATTCCCAAACAGCAGATTCTGAACAATAAGATAACAATTACCACTAGCGCTCTGATCTCACACACACACACACACACACTCACACTCACACACACTCTCTCACTACACACACACATCACTCACAGCTCACACAACACACACACACACACACACAACACACTCACACACACACTCTCACACACACACACACTCTCTCACTCACACACACACACACACACACACACACACACATAACTCACACACACCACACACTCTCTCACTCACACACACTCTCTCTCTTCTCACACCACACACACACACACCCGACACACACACACTCACTCACAACACACACACAACATTCACTCTCAGAGATCTACACACACATCTCACTCACACACACACCTCATCACTCTACACACTCACTCACATCGCACCACTCACCACACTCACACACACACACTCACACACACACACACACACCTCTCACACTCACACACACACACACACACACACACACACACACACACACACACACACACTCACACACACACGCACACTCGCTCACACACACACACACACACACTCGCACACACGCACACACACACTCGCACACATCACACACCACACACCACTCACACCACTCCACTCTCACACCACCACACACACTAATCACTTCCCACACTCTCTACACACTACACACACACACTCAAACACACACCTGCTCTCTCACACACACAAACACACACCACTAACCCACCTCACACCACTCCCACACTCACTACACACACCCACACACCCACACACACACACACACACACACCCACACTCACACTCACCACAAATCACACTCACACACACGCTCTCTTCACCTCACACACACACCCTCTCCCCCATCCCCACATTCTACATCCACACCACACTCACACACACCTCTCCGAACAAACCACTCTCTCTCTCACTCCACACACACACACCACGACAGACACACACTCTCTCAACAACACACATCCCTTTCCCCTGCTCCCCCTTTCTTTTCTCATTATACTCCTGTCGGACATTCACCATTTTTCTTTTTTTCCCATTTCCCTTCCTTTCACACTATCTGGTAGCTATCCTTTGTGGGGCACTCTCCTTTTTCCTCAACTCATTTCTTCATACTTTACCTTTCCACTGTTATGTGGCTACTAACCCTTACACAAAACAATCTCCCTTATTTACAACTGTCTGCTTTTTACTTCTCAAAAAAAAAAAAATCATTCTGATGATTTTTATAAGCCCCCCCCAATTCCTTTCTCACCCCACATATCCTCATAAATCTCTTTCTGGTTGTACATACATCTATCATTACTCATTCACACTGGAAGCGATTAAAGAGCGCTTTTCCTACCATTCTTCCCTGCGTTCCCCTTTCATAATCTGAGAATTCTTTTCTCCCTTTTAAACTTCCACAACAATCTCACTTCCCCTCTCCCCTTACTACTCTTCTTTCATGCCTTCTTTTTCACAATCTTCAAACTTTTCCTCTCCCCTTCTTTCCTCTAACTCGAACTCTCTTTACCCCCCAAACTCCACTCCACATTATTCTCCCTTTACCGATCTGACCTTAGTTATCCCTCCTTTTTCTACCCCCCCTCCTCTTTGAGCTATTTTCTTCCCCTTTTCTTTTTCTTTTTTCCTTCTTCTTAGTATCGTCAGCTCTTTCTTCCTTCTCTCGCCCCCTGTCTGAGACACAGGCCCATTTTCTTTTCTTTTCTCTCCCCTTCTTCGCTCACCTCTTCCTCCCCTTCCTTCTTTTTCTGATGCTCCTTTTTTACCCTTCCCCTCAGGCCCCAATTTGAACAGCTTTCTTTCCCTTCCTATCCGCTCCCTTTGAGTCCCACCCCTTATCATCTTTTTACGTGCCACTGGACAACTCAGTTCCCCTTCCCTATATTCAAACCCCCTTCCCTTCTTGGGTTAACTACAGTACACTACACACCTAAAAGCTCTTCCAATTATCTTGTTCGCCCACTTCATCCCCTCATCCTTTTAGCTTCTCCCCCCTTTTTCAGAATGATGAGTCCAAACGCTTTTTTTCTTTTCATAATCCTTCCCCCCCTCCCCTTTCCTCCTACCTACCCTTTTCCCTTTCCTCCCATCTGTTTTCTTTTTCCTGGTCTCTTCCTCAGAAACATCTCACCTTTTTCTTTCCCCTTTTCTTTCCCCCTATCTCCGCCCTGTCCCTTTGTCCAGATTTCTCGCTTCACTTTCTCAGAACACTTTTCACTGTGGGAGGAAGTGTTATCCCTGGAGTTTTAGACTCTATTTCCCCTGAGTTAAAAGCATCTTTAATCCCCCCTCCCCCCTGCCCCCCCTCCCCCCTTCTCCAGGTCTCTGAGGACTCTCCCTCTGCTGGTGGATACTTTCTCCTTCTTTCCCCCCCCCCCTTCAGCGGTTCTTTTTCCCCTTCCGGCTTTCTTCCTCTTTCCCTCCCCCCTTCCCTTTTTCCCCCCCCCCCCCCCCCTCTCCCTCTTTCCCATTTCTTACCCTCTCCCCTTCCTCTTCCCTTTTCTCCCCCCATTATCCTCTCTCTTGAACCCCCTTTGAACACTTTCCCTGTACATTCCCCCTGCCTTCCACCCCCCTATTTTCTTTAAATCCTCACTTCTGTCTTCTTCACCCTTTCCAAAACTTTCCCCCCTTCTTCCTTTTTTTCTCCCCCCCCCCCCTCCCCTCCTTTCTCCCCCTTTTTTTTTTTCCCTAAAAAAAAACCTCCCTCTTCCCCTCTTTTAAATCCTACAATCTCCCCTTCCTCCCCCCCCCCTTTCATAATCCATTTTCAAAACATATCCTTTCCCCCCCTCTTTTCTCCTATCCCCCTTCCTTTCTTACTTATTCCCCCTCTCCCTTTCCCCTTTCTTTATTTCCCACATATCTTATCCCCCCCCCCCCCCCCCCCCCCTTTTCTTTGTTTTATCTTCCTCCTCCCACTCCTTCTTAATTATCTTCCCCCCTTCCCCCCTCCCCGTGTACTACTTTCTCTCTCTCCATCCTCTCTCACCCCCCGCTCCCTTCTTTCTTTTCTCCTTCCGTCGGTCCCGGACCTCCCCCCTACTTTCCTCATGATCCCTTCCCCCCCCTTTTCCTTCTCTCATCCTTTCTCTCTCTCCCTCAGGACTCTTCTCTTTTTCTCCCCCTTCTTTCTTTCCAACCTTCCCCATTACTCACCTTTTTTCTCACCCTTCTCCCTGCTCCCCCCCCCTTTCCCTCTTTCCTCTCTCTCCCCTCTCCCCCTCTTCACTCCCCTCTCCCCCCTTCTCCCCCCTCCCTCCCTTTTTCCCCCTTCCCTTTACTTCCTTCTCTCCCTTTCTCTCCTCTTCTTTATTTTCATTTTTCCTTTCCTCCTTCCCCCTCCACCACTTTTCCCCCTTTTTTCCCTCTTTCTTCACCCCCCCCCACTTCCCTTTCCTCTCCCCCCAACTCCCCTTCTCATCTCTTCTCTCCTCCCCCCCCCCCCTTCCTTTCCTTCCCCACTTTTTTCCTTTTCACACCTTTTCCCCCCCTCCTTTCTCCTCCACTTCCCCCCCCCCTTTCCCCTCCCCTCTCTACTCTTCACCACCCTCCTCTTTTCGCCCTTTCTTCCCCTTTCTTTCTTTTTTTCTTTTTCCCGCCTACCTCCTCCCCTTTTCTTCCTCCCTTTCAACTTCTTTTCTTGAGATCCGTCCCGCTTTCCCCTCTCATTCGGCCATCTCCGCAACTTAGTACGCTCCCTCTTTTTGTCCTTCTTACCCTTGGCCCTTTCCCTCTTTTCTTTTTCCATCTCCCCTCCCCCCCCCTCCCCCCCCTTTTTCCCATGATCCACCCCCCTTCCTCCACTCCTCTTATCCCCTCCACCTCTCCACCCCTTCCTTACTTCCTTTCTTTTCACAACAACCACCCCCCCCTTCTTCCTTTCTTTTTTCTCTTTCCCCCCTCTGCCTCTCCCTCCTCTTCCTTCTACCTCCCACTTCCCTCTATCGACTATCCGTCCCTTTTCTTTCTCCCCCCCCTCTCGTCGTTCCACCTCTCCCTTTCTCTCTCTTCTCTTTTCCCCCCCCCCCCCCCTGCACCTTTCCTTTTTCTTTCCCTGATTTCCTCCTTCACCTCTGCCTTCTCCCCCCTTACTCCTTTCCCAGACTCCTTTTTCATCACTCTACCCTTCCCCCCCCCGAACACACTTTCCTTACCCACCCCTTGTGGCCCCTCAAGCAACCACTCTTTTCCAACCCTCCCCCCCCCCCCGCTCTCCTCTTCTTTCTCTTTGTTTTTTCTCACTTCACCGTGCCTCACTTTTCTTCCACCGTTTAGTCCCCTAACTCCCCCCCACCCCTCCCTGGCGTTCTATTTTTCCTCTAGCTTCCTTTCCAGCTTTCTCTCTTTCTTCCCCCCCTGTCTGCTCCTTCCCCTCTTCCTTTTTTTTCCCCCGTCCTGGCCTTTCTCACTCCTTCGCCGGCTTTCTTAATTTCATCTCCACTCTCCCTTTTCCCTCTCTTTTCTCTTCTTTATCTACCCCCACAAATTCTTCCTCCTCTCACTCCATACCCCCCTCTATTCACTCTTTACTCCCCCTCTTTTACAGAACCCCCATTTTTTTTTTTCCCCATTTCCTTCTTGCTCTCACCTCTTTATAAATATTACTTCTTACCTTCCCCTTCATTCCCTATCTACCACACTTTCTTTCTCTATTTTACTCTGACTTTTTCCTCACCCACACACTTTCATCCCACTTCCTTCTCCTCTTTACTTTTTCTCTCCTATTTCCTTTTTTAACCTTTTCCATCTCTCCCCTCTTCCTTGTCTTCCCCATCCCCCTCACCTCTCCTTCATCCTTTCTCATCCTTCCTCTAATTTTTTACCCCCACCCTCTATCCTCCACCACCCCAGCTCCCCTACCTTCCCTTTCCTCCCCCATCTTTCCCATCCACTCCATTTTAGATACCCTTCTCATTTCTTTCTCTTTTTTCTCTTCTTTTCTCCCCCTCCTCCTCCCCATTTTTTTCTTTATTACTTTTACCTCTCTCTTCCACTCTACCTTTTCGCTCTATTCTCCCTTTTTCTTCCTCTCTCCCCTTCCCTCCCTTTTTTTCTCTTCTAGATCTTTCTTTTTCACTTTTCCTTTTCTACTTTACCTACCTCTTCTCACTTACTCCCTCCCCTCTCCCTCTTCTTCCCCACCCCTCCTTCCAATTCACAATTCTTCTTTCCCTTCCTTCCTTCCCCCCCCCCCCCCCCCCCCTTTCCATCTTTTTTCTCATCCCTTTCCTTTACCCCCTCATTATCTTTACTTTGTATTATCCCTTCTCCCAATATCTTAACATCCATCCTTCTCCTCCTACCTTTCTCCCCCTCCCCTTCCCCCTCCCCCCCTCCCCCCCCCCTACCCTATCTTCCAGACTCTCTATTTTTTTCCTCTTCCTTCCCTACCTTTTCTTTTTTTCACCACCAACACACTTTTTTTCGTCCCCTCTTCTCCCCCTTCCCACATATAGATACCTCTTCTCTCCCCTATTGTTGTTTCCTCTTCCCCCCCTTTTCCATCCGCCCCCTTCTACCCTCCTAATCTTGAGAGTTTTAGGCCCCTTTCTTGGCTTCCCCTATTTTGTGAAATCTCCCAGCTATTTACCTTTGTATCCGATTTCTCACTCTTTTCCTGACCCCCTTGTTTCCTTCACAGCTTTGCAGTCCCCTCTCCGCCCTTTAGTCTGATATTTAGCTAGGCAGTTCCAATGTGGCTCAGGCCTGATTTCCTCCACAGAATATGAGATCACGGGCTGTCCCCGGCCTACCTCCCCTTCCTGGGTGTGTTGGGGATAGGAGATCACATGCGTCACTGCAATCCCGTACCTGACTACCGGCTCTTCTGCTGTTTCGTTTGACAACCCAGACCGAGACCTCCTTCTCCTTGTTTAGTTTGTTGTGATCCTGCTTCCCGATGAGAGATTGCTAATTTCCCGACCACGACCTCGAGTTTTTGTGATCCCGACCCGCTCATACGCCACACACTTCCGCTCTATCTCAAATCCCCCCAACCCAACTGAACACCACATCCCTGACCCAGACACTACGTACTCAACCTACGACCGAAGAACGCACCCCGACCGTATCGACACCCCCCCCCACGCCCCACACCAAGCGAATCAAGCGAAAAGGTCTCCGTCCCCCGTCACTCATATCTGCAGCGCTTTACAGCAGAGCTGCATCATGTATAACGCCCCCACAGTCTAGCCACACAGCGCGAACCAGACACACTGAGTAACACCCTTCCCATCCCGTCTCCCCCATCATGTCTCCCTCCCCACCCCCGACCTCTAGTCCCCCGAGTACGTTCCACGCCTCCTTCTAGTACCGCCCGGGTCCGGTACAACGGGGATATCACCTACAGGTACCGACAAGACCCATCACTGCCGCCCAGCTACGCCCCTCCCGGGTTACCCCCCATGTGCTCGAGCACATATAAAAAGCAGACTTACAGAAACAGAACTACGACACGCCCGACACAACGCCACTCCACCACCCCAGCACCAGAACCACCACCACAACCACACCCAAAAACAACACTTCAATGGTAGACGATTAAGGGTGGATCGATTAATCCCACATTTTTCAATCACCCGCACATGTATTGTGTTAATACACTCCCGGCAGACCTGCCCTGATTAAATCAAATGTTTTCCCTCCCATCCCATTTTCAGTAGTTTTAGGAAGAGTCTTCGTGCAGATCGAATCGACAGCCTTCTCAAAGTAATACAGCAAGCAAAGATTTTGGATTTATTTTGGTATACATTCTGAACCCATCACCTCAATGAGGTGGGAGGGTGTAGATGTGGCTCCGACGTTATGTGTTGGGGCAGAACTCCAATTTGACTTTGTCCAGAGATTTTGTGGGTTTGAGAAAGTTTTGCAATCTTGTATTAATATCGAACAGAATATTTTCCCAGGTTGCTATTGCACACTATGCCTCTGTAATTGTTTGGCTCATATTGGTCTCCTTGTTTAAACAGTTGGTGTAAGTAGGCCTTGGTTCCACGGTGTTCGGGGAAAATATCCTACGCTCAAAACAAAGATGAATAATTTGAATTATTGCGGTTCTGAATTGCTCATTGGGGGTTTTGATCATTTGGACGGAAGTATTCCATCAAATGCCACATGCCTTGTTGGTTTTTAGGGCATTAGTCTGTATGTCAGCTCATTACTGTGATATGGAAATCCAGGGGGTTCCCCTGATTGTCTTTGGAAATGTTTTCTTTTACGGAGTTCTAATTGGGTTTTAATTTTAATTCATTTCTGAGCAGGATTTGTCAGGCAGTGGTTTTGTGACAGATTTTCAAAGTGTCGGCACTCCATATGTGTGTCAGTTTTGACCAGACCAGGTATTCCTATGTTGTGGCTATAGAGCGTGTTCCAGTTGTTCCAGAAGTTACTGGTATTATTGACCCATCCATGCTTGAAATATTGGTTCTGTGTGTTGCTTCCTTTTTTACTCGTAGAGTTTGTTTGTACAGCCGAAGGGCTTCGTGAATATTGATGGCGGAGTGTTCTTCATTGGTCAGGATCTCTGTGTGTTTTGATTTGAAAGATTTCGTAATGTTGTTCGGATTATTTTTCACTTCACTGTCCGTCATAACCAAATTATCTGGTGTTTTTGGTTTCCTTTGAAGAAGTTATTTTTCAAATTGCAACATGGGATGCTGATTTGGTGGAAATATTTTGAGTAATGTCACTAAGTCAGTGCCAGATTACATTCCTAATGTATTTTAGTGAAATAGGGATTCAATATAAATTTTTCCAATAATAATTTGATCGTTTGGGACTTTCTATTGCATTTTGATTAATTTTCTGTGGCGGTTATTGGTCAACTTGTAGGGTGGGTGCTGCAGCTTCAGTAAGTGAGAGGGCTGTCTGTGTGGTTCATTTGCTATGGAGTTCGTCTTAAATATAGTGCTAATGTTAGAGGGTCTGCGTGGGTGTTGGAGGAACTGCCTGTGAATGCCCCTGGATGCACTGGTGTCAATGTACTGTGATGAAGTAATCTACAAGTACTGTGGCCCAAGAAAGAATTAAAGTGTGTAACAAACCGAAAAGAAGTCTCCCCGTATGCGACCGTCCCTATGTACAGGCCCAGTGACCGACAGAGAATGCTAGAAAGGAGTTTCACACTTTTGTTTGTTAATTGTGTCATAATTTGTTCTTAGCTGGTATGAGCGGCAGGATCAGGAGAGTGGCTGGTGTTTGTGATATATTTGTCTCATGTGTGTTGACAAAAGTCTGGTACATTCCAGTTCTGGCATTTTAGATCGCCAAACATCACACATCTCCACTTTTAGTGCTGGAAATGGCTAATCTCGTCCGGCAGGATGCGGAGGAAGGTTTCTTCGCGGTAATAGGGGGGACTCAGATGGGGGAAGGTATATAGCACACAAGAATATGGGACGCGAGCTGTGGAGACAATGGTCTTTTTGGAAAATTTGTTTTACCACCAAATGTGTTATATATTTCCCGATTTGTATAGCTGTGATTGGAGTTATGAGGTGTGCTCTCTACCATATCACCGCATTCCCCCTGACTCCTGCCCTGAAGTCCCACCTATTAGTTTCGTCGATGTAAGTTAGAACTATTTCTCTAAAATCCAATTTGGACAGCCACGTGGAAAATCTCTAAAACATTCCATGTTTCCTGTAGGAGTTAGAATGTCAGAAATTCTCAATTTCTTTTTGTAAAGTTCTGAATGTTGGCTCTTGATACCACAAAACAGAGGACCTTCAGTCCTTGAATAATCCCAACATGGACTTTCAGGGAATATGAGCTATTAAATGAGCACATGGGTGTTATTTCAAAAAAAGACCAGCCATCAGTATATTGAATTGACAATACACACGAAGAAGTATATTAATGTATATCGGATACAATAAAATAAGGTTAAAATGATATAAATTAGGTAAAGGAAAAATATACCAAAGATATCATATTAGATATT